>NC_061115.1:75718743-75782969 GCF_002878395.1 Capsicum annuum | reverse complement strand
GTACTCCAAATGAAGGTTTATCTTAGAGAAACATTTGTCACCCTAAAGTTGGTTAAAAAGATCATCAATTCTGGGAAGAAGGTATTTGTTTTTAATTATGACCTTATTTAGCTGACCATAATCTATACACATATGGAGTGAACCATCTTTCTTACGCATGAAAAGTGCCAGAGCATCCCAGAGAGAGATACTAGGACGAATAAAACCTTTGTCAAGAAGGTCTTTTAATTATCATTTCAACTCCTTCAATTCTGCAAGAGCCATTCTGTATGGTGAAATAGAAATAGGATGAGTGTTTGGCAACAAATCAATGCCAAAATCGATATCCCTATCTGGTGGTACCCCAGGAAGGTCATTAGGAAAAAATTCTAGAAATTCATTAACTATAGGAATAGACTGGAGGGAAGGACTTTTAGTACTAGAATCTTTAACCCAAACAAGATGGTACAAACAATTCTTTGATATAAGTTTATGGGCTCTAAGATAAGATATGCATTTCCCCCTAGGTGCGAGGGAGTATCCCTCCCATTCTATCACTGGCTCATTAGGAAAAGAGAAAGTGACCTTTCTGATTCTATAGTCTAACATAATATAACATGAATGAAGCCAGTCCATTCCCAGTATAGCATCAAAATCAATAATTTTGAGTTCAACAAGATCAGCCGTAGTATCACGATGATAAACCAACACTATACAATTTCTATAAACACTCATTTCCATAATACAATCACCAACAGAGGTGGAAACAGAGAAGGGTTCCAAAATATTTTCAGGGTCAAAACCAAAACTAACTACCACATAGGGAGTAACATAAGACAAGGTATATCCAGGATCAAGTAATATATACACATCATGGCAGTTAGTTAAGGCATATAACCGGTTGCGACCACCTCCAGTAGCTGAAGTAGTACCCTTAGGTGGTAGTGCTGTAGAGTTTGACTGAGGCTTAGCACCTATAAAATTTCCCTTTTCCTAGGGAAAGTTCCTCTTGATATGGCCTGGTTGGCCACAGGCATAGAACACAAGACTACCAAACTAACATGGTCCCGGATGATCTTCTTGATATTTTCCACAGCACGGGTATGATCAAAAAGTCTGACATACACTCTTCAGAGAATGAGTGCCTTACACTCTCGGCCCGCTGTTAGTCTAATAATAAAGAAATCGTTGATCGCCCAAAGATATGGGGTTGGAGCACTAGCAGAAGACTGAGCATTGCTTCAAAATTTATTCTTGGACTACCTTTGGTCCGAACTGCCACCTGCTTCTAACTGGTATTTTGATTTATCAACCTAGCCCTCTTAGCCTACCTTTTTTTCTCCCTCACCTCTGCCAACCACTTCTTCTCCTCTTCTACCTGTTGTATATGCACTGATAACCTGGAGAAATCTATGTCCCTATTCAGCATTGCTTCCTTGTATTCCAAAACTAAATTATTCGAGAGACCAGATGCAAACTTTCTCATGAGTTCCCTCATATTTCCCACTAACTCTAGATCATAACAAGACAGCTGAGTGAATTTCAATGCATACTCCTTAACACTCATCTTGCCTTGTTTTAGATTGACAAATTCTTTAACCTTTGCCACTCTTAGTTTCTTGGGAAAGAAATGGTCCAAAAAAAATTCTACAAACTCATCCCAGACAGATGACTCAGCATTACCACCCTTCAAATCCTCCCACCCATTATACCACTGGTTAGCTATGTCCTTCAACTGATAGGTTGCTAACTCAACCCCTTCAACTTCATTAGCATATATAACTCTAAAAATTTTCTCCATTTTATTAATGAATCCTTGGGGGTCCTCCTCAAAATTTGTGCCAGTAAAGGTGAGTGGGTGTAGCCTCATGAATTGGCCAACCAGAGTAAGTTCAGATGAACCAGACACAGAACCCACATCTTCAGACCGACGGGTTTGAGAGACCACCAACTGAGCAATCATATGAATAGTCTATCAAAACTCAGTATTTGAAACTTCTCTCGAAGAAGGATGGGGACAGTGGGGCCCAAAGTGGACTAGTCGAGGATGGAGGAACTCTTTGAGTAGCAACAAACTATGGAGTATGAGTTCTGTTTTAGGTCTATATTCTATGAGTAAGGTGGACATCATCAGCATGGGTATTCTGTTCGTTGGATCTACAGGGAGGCATGATCAATTTTTGAAAGATAGGAATCATTGATTAGAAGACATTCTGACTCTATAGCACAAACTAAGTCATGAAAAGAAAAAGAGACATTCCTTAATGTCTAGTAGCTTCCTACTTATAAGTGTGGTGCGCTATACACCCATAAATAGGACTCTACCCGACGTAATTTCTCAAATACCCTGGGACCATGAACCATGCTCGAATACCAAGTTTGTTATGACCCAAGCTAAGGCCCTATCCACGACGAGGATCTCAAACCATGAAGGCCCGAGAGCCCTGTTAACTGGTAATCGTATGCTCAATTAATACATCATAAAGAAGTGCAGAGACCAATACAAAATGAAAACATTGTCACTCTCTTATTAAAACTAACAATATGAGTATGAATCCATAAACATTCAAAAACATCTAACACCAGTTTGTAAAATCTCTAACAATATTAGAATAACATCTATCTAAAAACTAGGATAAGGCCCCCGGTTGGACCATGAACTAAAATCAAATGAAAGTGTTTCATAAAACAAGGCCTTCTAAAATAGGGGAGGCTCACCAACTGCAATCTTCTGACAACCCAATCTACTGCTTAGCGGGACTATGGGACTGAGCCTCAGATCTTGAAATATAGGGGGTCAATACAAATGTACTGGTATGGAGAGCAATCCAAAAACAAAAAAATACATTTTTATACTACATAGATAAGAACATTTCATAAAACGTATCATCATAAAGTATTTCAAAACACATAGGTATAATTTGATATCTTTCAAAACATATTCTTTAAAGTCCTGACTCTACTCTTTCTTCTCTTCTGAGCTAGATGGTACACCCTACAATCTGTAAATCCATGGGATATATGGAATCCATCCTTGAATCGGCAGGCAAACCCCCAATCAAAGTATATCGCAAGGGTTGGAGTCTCTGTATCTCTACTATGCCACAGGGTCATCCCCAGTAAATAATTTCCTTTTCGGGTAACGTGGACTCGTGTTAACAAATCTCGGTTATGGGAAATGAGTCATCTTACTCGTGCCTTCTTCGAGTAACCATCTAACTCTCTTAAGCCCAATTTAGACTCTTTAAAACATGTCTTCTTCTTATAACTATTTCACTCTTATTCTATTTTTGGGCACGTCATTATAGGGTATCATGATACCTTGACTTGGAAGCCATATCACAACTATACTTCCCTCTTATTTTTTCAAAATGTATTGTTGACCACCTAAAAGATCTACTAATTAACAAGAGTTCATATTTAAAAATAGTTGAAAACCAAATAATTCTCTCTTCAATACTTTATCTACGGTAGTCACTTTCTTATTAAGTCTGAATCCATTCTCAATGGAAAACATGACCATTTATAAAACAAGTAACATACCCTCTTATTTTCCCATAAAGCAGTACAATTGTACACATCAATTCATCAACAAACACAAGCCTTTAGCAATTCGCATAAATAATTTATAAAATGTAAAAATCAAGGGATTTTCATAGTAAAAGAGGGAATTACATATCCCATGCTCTCATTTAACTTCACAATTCTAATATCGCATGATCATACAAAAATAATTTGAGTTTTACATACCACTTTACAATTTCTATGATACATCATCAAAATATATGGTTTTTAATACATGTTCATCAAAATCTTGAAACCAATCTTATATGTATACATATATACTCGTTAAATCAAGTTTAAAATTAGTAAATCCATTCCCATGAGGTTTAGGATAGTCCCACATACCTTAGGTTCTTTAGTTCAATGAATGGAACCCTAATCTTGACTCTTTTCTTGAAAATCTTAAACTTAGAGATTGATTACTTGATCTTTTAGGGAAGATTTAGGGTTTAGTTTGAGAGGATTTGAGTAACCTTTGGCATATAATTCCCAAATAATGACTTAATCTCATTTTATGGCTGAGTAAAGATGAGGGAAAAAGACTGAAATACCCTCCTAGACCCAAAATCATTAAGATAAACTGGGCACCCGACGCATTAAGTGACTCGAACTGCGATGCATCCCGTTGGTCCCAGCCGACATGATTCCTAGTGTGACACGACTATATCGCATTGGTATACTATTTTGATTATCCTAACAAGTCTTAAATGTCATTCGAAAAAATCCAAAACCTCCCCGAGATATGTCCTTAACACCCTTGAACATGAAATAACTCAAAAATCTATGTCTCGGGGTTAGGAAGACCAATTTATAAGTCATTGAAGTTAAAGGCTTTAAATATGACTAAGTTATTCAACACTTAAATTTCAGGCTTTAAGTTACCTATGCATGCAACTATGAGTGATATAAAGTTGAAAATTTACGGGGTGTTACATCTTATAGCCTTTCAAAGATAGATATAAATGTCTATGTACCAATCCACGAGACTCTATTAGATACATCATTCTTACAGCATTAAGACCAATGGAACCTGGCTTCTCTGATACCAATTTGTCATGTCCCAAAAATGAGGATCATGATGGCACTTATCGTGGCGTACCTTGACAAATAAGCCTATCACCCAAACTGATACAAAAAAGGGAAAAATAGAAATACCCCAAGGTAAGGCTTCTGGAATGAAACCGAACCATACAAGTAATTATAACAATATAGAAAGAGCATATCCAATTATCATACATTCTCAAAACCAAGTGTCAATAGTGTAATAAATACTATACAAACCATTAGTCTAATACATCAAAAATATCCACATTGGGTCAACATCTATCTCCGAATACTAATAAAGACATTACTTCTATAAAAAGATAGAGGTGAACTTTGAACCCATGAATGTACAACCACTACCTTTGAAACTCTAACAATCATCTCAGTCAAGCAAGTTGAGGCACACTCGTTCTAGGATCTGCATTAAAAGGGCACAGTAGGCGTGAGTACGCTCCACTTGTACTTAGTAGGTATCATAGGTCGACCAAGAAAATTATTAAATAAAGTATACAAAATATACATTAAGGGCATGTTACCTACAATAAGAAAATATCTCACAATGATAGCCTATACTGTTTGCACTAACAGTTCTACAATATCCACACATAATATAACAACACACTAGAATGGGATACCAATATACACAATATGACATATAAGCATAACAAAAGAGGGACATGTATAATCAAGATCGTAAAGTACAAATAAAGAAAGATAGTACAATTAGACATTCACAAGTCAAGGTATAGAATAAATAGATAGATGATAAGTCAATATGGCAATACAAGCACACCTTAAAAAAAAAAAATCAAGTGCAATGTGTATAATAATGATAGTGGTGGAGGTGGTGGTGATGATGCCTGAGGTCATCGCACAACCTCCGGGATTGTTGCACAATCCCTGTATACCCCCAAAGAGGCAAGCCTCCCGACGTAGGACCCCATCCCATATACAATACATACATATATATATCATATATATATATATATACATATATATATCATATATATATATCCATATCCATATCTCCTCCATGGAACATCCCTCAAGGATGATATTATAAGATGTCATATATTCTGTCATAAAAGGTGTTGCCAGTGTTTCTCAGGTATTGCCATGGTGGTACCATTTGTTTATATGAGTATGCTATGAGGATGTAATTATCACGACCAATAAGAATGAGTATTTCCATAACCAATCACGTGAAATATTTCTATAACCAACCACAATGATACATTTCCATAACCACGTGAGCCAAGAACCCATTGTTGTTTTCATTCATCCATAAATTTCCATATATTTCATATGCCAAAAGTAATAATATATATATATATATAACATTACTCCAAAGGTACCATAATAGGTATTTTCAATAACACAATACAATTATTCACATATATTCAAGGCTATCAACATCATATAGGACACCACATGGTCATAATATCTCAATTTCAATAATTACATCATATATAGTCCCCCACACGAGCACAACACATAGACAGACATTTATCATTACTAGTTCCCACCCTTAACATGCATTTTGTACCAATATTTACTACCCAACCCAGGCTAAAAGAGTTAATCCGTAACCTACCTCGAATGTCGGAACCTATCTGCAATACTTCAATCATAAAGCCCAAATTATCATGAATAGTCACAAAATCAACTAAAACCAAGAAATATATAATCTATGAATCAAAATAAAGCTAATGATACCCATATTACCTAATTTTGATTCTGAATCAAAATGGACACCCGAAATAGATTTTTTGAAAAAAGGGCAAAATCATAACTTTACTTCAAAAATGTGTTCTCCATATTTTTAGAAATCTACAACTGAAAATACTAGTCAAATTGAGTCAAAATGGTTCAAATCGAATAAAACCTATTTTGAGTTTTATCGGATAAAATCTTTGAAATCCCTGTTAAAATCAAGAATCAGTGTTGTTTTGAAGGTTAAATTGATGAAAATCTAGTTATTGTAAAATATAAACATTATTCAAGTAAAAAGTACTGAAATTAGGGTTTAAAATTAAGACCTAAATTTTTTGGATTTTTGAGAAATTAATAAAAAATTAGAGTAGAAAAGGATGAAATCTCACCATAAATCCGTAATCGAATAAAAAATAGATGTTAATCTATTTTTTCAAGCTCGCATAAATTTTGCTTTTAAGATCTCACACTATTTTAGGATTTAACTCTCAAGAGAAAAGGTGAAAGATTGAGAAAATCAGTTAAAAGGGTTATTGTTATGTTGCACCGGGTTATCTGGTACAAAAGGACATAAATTGAACCTCCCAAATGTGATTTACCCTTTGTGCTCCAGTCAACCTGGTGCACCAAATTATTAAGTCCCCAACGGACTTCAAAGGGGTGTCCGAGATTTGTTTGAGTCCAAAATACGCAAACAAACTATATAAATACACTAAATTCAACGCTCTAGACTTAATGGAGATTTCATTATTTCAAAAAATATCATTTTCATAGATTTGAATTCCAAAATTCAAAATCACAATTTTTTAAACTGAGGGCCGAAATGAGATTTAAAAGCAATAAAATCCAACCAAACATGTTACCACCCTAAAATCAACGTTTTAGATGCGTTGGACAAGTATGTTTTCCCATCCGAGGTAGTTTCGATCAAATATGGGTCCCAAACCCATATTTCTGATTATTTAACTTTTTGACTAATAGGTCAAAATGCGCTCGGGTACATTGGGACCCAAATTAAAGGTCTACCTAGCCTGGAATCGATATTCTAGAGCTGCTAGCGCAGTTCGTTCGTTCATCTGGCACATGAATAAAAAATAACTATACAGGTCCATAGTAATACTTTCAAAGTCACAAAATACCACAATATCACACAAAAGGGACCAAAATACTTCAAGAATCGTGCCAATCACCCTCACACCCCAAAAAACCACAAATCAAGTACAAAGAGGGGTAAAGCGGTCAATCACACAAAATCACAAATTTAACATAACTCATCAAATTTTTAGGTCGTTATAATGGAATAACTCTATCACAATCGGATGAGAAAACTCTCACTCACCCCTATTAATCAACAATCTCTAGTCGATTACATGTTGGGAAACTCTACCAATAAAAACACTCAGAATAATCAAGAAATATTGTTGCTCACCATCATTAGAGTAAACTAGAGTTCTAAAACAACATTCAAGACACAAGAAAATAGATATCTAAAACTAATAGGTCCCTGATAGAGCAGCTTTCTATTTCCTTGAACCAAAGCATCTTTTGTGATTTCATAAAGAATGGTTTCTGCAAAACTATGTCCATAGGTTAATATTATTTGCTTATATATATTGAGAGAGAATTTGAGTAGGAATTCAACTTGACCAGGTGTCCCACATTGTCTACTATGCTCCTACACAATAGTTCCTATTGGATAAAACTATACAGAGTGCAACAGTATAAAACTGTCCCTCAATAATCCTCAAGAAGTAGGCATATATGGACCTGGTCCCTGAATATATTAGTAGTTATCATCAAAACATAAAACAATAATTTCTCCCTTTTTGATAATGAAAAATCATATTCCCAAGAGCTTTAAATTCCCCTTTTCACCAGCACGTCCCTCTATAACCAACATTTTTCCCTATGAGCTAGATTTACCTTTACACTAGTAGTACTATTCTAGTATAGAGACCAGGTCCCTTGGAATCCCTTGGAACTAACAACTTCAGTGAGACCCATCTTTTCCCTTTTAGCATCATAAAAAGGTAAAGACAACAAACTAAGATAATCAAATAAACATGCTATCCTCGAAAGATGAGGACTCATTGTAAATCTACTGCTGCTGTCTGAATCTAAAGCTAAATGGGATCGAGAACTTGAGTGTCCGAACCTATGGTATAAAACACTATAGCACAGAAGAAAAGTATGCATTAGTACGTTTGAATGTACAAGTATGCAAAGTGAGGTAGGCTGAATGCATGGGGTTCATATGCATGAATAATACTAACTGACTGAATAACATGAATGTTAGAATACATCCATAAATACGTAACTGTAAATAAGATAGTGATAATACTGACTACTGAGTCCTAATACTGAGAACATAAGTTTCGTATAAGTGATATACTGTTAACTAAATGGTTGTGTCTGACAGTCCTGATTCTGATGGAACTAGCTGAGTTCTGTATTGAGCTGAGTGACTATATCTAATAGTCCTAAATTTGAAGAACTATCTAAGTTCTTTTACTGAGACTAAGACTGATACTGTGGGAGGTAACCCCCTTGACATGCTTAAAGAACTGAATTAAGCTTAGGAATTTTGTGGGGTCTTACAATATCTCCCCTTTGGGAACATTCGTCCTTGAATGGGACTGACTAAGATAGGAGAAATGATAAGCTGAAGTACATACTGAACATGAACAATTGAAATATGAGTACATGACTGACATGACTGATAAGTTGAAAGTATTATACTGAATATTCATATCTGATGTATGAATAGATGACTCAATGAATGGATGATCGGGATTATTAGTAAGCTGAATTTATAAAGTTGAGCATGCATATTTGATGCATGAATACATGACTAAACTGACACATGAACATATGAATGAATATGCAATGGTAGTTGATACCAAGTTTATAATGGAAATCTGAGCATGAAACTGAATACCGAATTGTAACAGAATCTGAACATTGAACTGAGTGAATTTATAGAAGACTGTTACCTTAAATCAAAAATACTGATGAACCCGAGATCACTTAATGGGCACACGTGAATGGGAACATGGGAACATATTTGAGCCTGAAACATGGCATATAAACTTAATATCATGATCTGAACTGAGCACCTTGAATACGTGGCTTACAGCTGAGGTCGAAGTTTGAGGGTCAACTTATGATTACCCCTTACTCCTAACTGTATTCATTATAAAAAGACAGAGTGGAATGTTTATGTCATGAAATTTTGGGGGATTATAGTGTATCTCCCCCTTGGGATACTAGGTCTCTTAAAAAATAATGATTTTACTGAGATACTAAGGAAAACTAGGGCGATGCACAAGGCACCTATGAATTGAATTATGACTGAATATCTGAAATTTAAAACTAAGACATGATACATGAACTAAGCTGAGCATGCATCTACCTGGTTGGTCCATCTTAGAATGATCACATTCATAGGACTCCAGATAGTATGACTAGTTGGAATGAAAGGAAACCACACCATCCGAACTTGTTCGTCTGACTGCTAAACTGAATTACTGGGTGCTTAAACTAACTCATACCAAAAACTTATACTTAACTAAAGTACTTCTCTGGCACTCTTTCAACTATACTCTCCACCTTAATACAACACGTTACTCGAGACTACGGAAAATATTTATACGAGTATTAAGCACGACTGCTTAAATATACTACTCATCTGATTAACTAAAGGACTGATAACTGAATACTGAGTCTGCATAACTTAACTAAACTTAGTCTGAACAACTAGACTGAAACTGTAGAGTATAATGCATAGAAGGTAATGACTAACTGGGTAACATAAGGTAACTGAGCATGAGTGAGTAAAAGCTCTATTACCTTAAGAATGCAAGATCAGGAATCTAACATATTTTGGAAACATTCTGTAAATTGGGGTACTAAAATACTAATAACTAAGTAACCGATGGCCATATTCTATGGTCGAGAAATCCTAAAACTAAACTGAGTTACTGAACTGATTATTGGACTAGGACTGGGACTGAGATTGTAGCTAAGATGGTAATTAAGACTATAACCATAACTAAGACTGTAACTAAAACTGAATGATAGTTTCTAATAACCAAGGTTTAGACTGGTACTGAAGTACTAAATTTTGATGGCTAAGTAACTAATAAATGAAAGCCATGGTCCTATAGGACTCTCTGAGTCCTTTACTTAGTATTGATTACTGAACTAATGTTGTAACTGAGGCCTGGGGGATAGAGCATCAACACAACGAATTCACCGAGAGATCTAAACTAAGAGTATACATGACATAATATGAGTTTAGATGATCACTAGGAGTGGAGCATGAGTCATAAGCTGCATGACCTAAGCTGGAATTTTTGTGTTCATGGGATATGATTCGTAACATTGGGTGAACTGGAACTCCTCATACTAGGAACTTAAAAAACACACTATTCTATGAAAAATGCATGGATATAAGCTATATTTGTGGGACTAAAACATAAAGCATGTATAAGTATTGTGATGGTTGAAGTACAAAACTTTGCACTGAGGTAGGAATGGGTCGGGAATCATCTTCCCTTATGGATTTCCTACATATACTAGTATTACTACTACAATATGAAGGCCTAATTTTCAAAGATACCATAATAGGACAGTCCCTGTATACCTACCAGGCTGACCTTAAAGTTAACTTCTATGTAAAGAGTTACAAAAGAAAAAAAATCTCCAGAATCTTAAGAAATGTGAACATATAAATGAGGGATCGGTAACATACCAGAGGCTACATTAAGAGAATTTTCTTGATTCTATCGGGACTGAAGAGCATAGAGTCTATTTGGGCATTGAACACTGATAGCGCTGGAATTTACACCCTGCTGATTCGAGCGACTGAACTGGGCTGAAGGACGACCGTGCTGACTTCGAGGGCCGGGTTTAGGATAGTCTCAGACCTTGTGACCTGACTTGCCATATAAAAAATACACATCACTGTCGGCTCTACACACCTCCTTATGATACTTACCACACTCTTCATAAAATGGACTAGTAAAACTCCTACTCTCACTACCCTAGGCTTTTGAACCTGGACCCCATCCCTATATTCATTTTTGAACTTTGGTACTGGCACACTAGCTGAGGATGGAACTGGGAATGAAAACTTCTGACTATGCTAAGAATAGTTACCACCCTGCAACCCTAGTTGAGAAAACTATAGCTACCTATTCTAGCTTTTTTATTCTCTCTCTCCTTCTTTTTAAGCTTCTGCTCTTCAATTTGTTGAGCATGGACCATAATGCTAGGTATGTCCATCTCCTTAATCAACATCACAGTCCTACACTCCTTAACCACTCTACCTGATACCCCAAACACAAACTTTGTTATTCCGGATCTACTGTTTGTTACTACATGGGGAGCATACCTGGCTAACTGAGTAAACTTGAGAGAGTATTTTTTTATCCTCATGCTACCTTGTCTGAGATTGATGAACTCTAACACTTTGGCTTCTTTCTGCCCTAAGGGAAAGAATCAGTCTAGGAAGGCAGTAGCAAACTCTTCCTACTCTATGGGCTTTACATCTATACCCATGTCTACCTTCCACTTCTTAAACCATGTATGAGATATATCTTGTAGTTGATAAGTGGCTAACTCAGAACTTTCACTGTAAGTCACTCCCATGATATCTGTGACTTTCTAAACTTGGTCGAGGAACTCCTGTGGATCCTCTTCGAATTTAGAACCTGAGGATAAGGAGGATTACTTCAGGTGAAGTCCCGAATCCTAGCTGCAATAGTATTGGCCACTGAGTTGGCCGGAACAGCAGCTGGCCATCCATTCTGAGCTGTGACTGACTTGGCTAGAGTAGTGAATATAGTCTTGAATTCTACATAGGAGACATGTTTATCCAGGAGATATGCCTGAATGTGCTGAGGGGCTGACTGATTTTCATTTTTTCTTTAGGGAGGTATGTTTTGTAATCAAAAGGGGAGAAACGGATCAGACTGAAAGTTAAATTTGATTTCATGTTCACTGGCATGACATAAATACTGAAAGAAGGGAAACTATTCCTAAAACATCTTATGGCCTCTTGTACATAAATATGGCGCACAACATACCCATGCACAAGACTCTACTAGATGTGCCTTTTCAGACTTCCTAGGATACTGTTGAACCTTAGGCTCTAATACAAAGTTTGTAATACCCCGAATCTGGTACCCAAAATGCTACACAGTGCTAAGACTCCCAAGGACCATAAACGAACCCATGACTGATATCTGTAACTGAGCACTACATAATATACTGTATAAATACGGAATAAAAGGTCTGAAAATCCATAAGGTTCAAATATCTGATAAAATATAACATCTAGAAATATGTTATATCAATACTAAAATCGAAATAAATAGTCTGAACATGCTTGTCTGAAAGCCTCTAAACCGTCTGAAAACTGTGGAGTTGATGGGACATGTCCCCAACAAACTCCATCTACTAAAACTAAAATAATGAAGTAATGAAATAATCATGTTATCCTCAAATGATAAGGACTCACTACAAATCTACTGCTGCTGGCTAAATCTAAAGGTAAGTGCAATCGGGAACTTGAGTGTCAGAACCTATGGTATAAAACACCATAGCACAGAAGAAATGTATGCATCAGTATGTCTGAATGTACTAGTATGCAAAGTGAGGTAGGTTGCATGCATGGGGTTCATATGTATGTCTGACGGTCCTGATTCTGATAACATAAGTTTCATATAAGTGATATACTATTAACTGAATGACTATGTCTGATGGTCCTGATTCTGATGGAACTAGCTGAGTTTCGTACTGAGCTGAGTGACTGTATCTGACAGTCCTGAATCTTAACAACTATCTGAGTTCTTTTACTGAGACTATGGGAGGTAATCTAACCAACATGCCCCAAATCTGAACTGGTGGGATCCAATCTGTAACCCCAGCTGGAAGGGTTTCAGTACCGTACCATAGGTAAGGATAAGTTATGAGTTAACCCTCTCTGATAGGGAGCTCTTCTATCAAACCCTCCTAGTAGGAGAACTTAAATGATATGTATAATCCCTAGACTCGTAGGGGTACATCTCAACCTACTCTGTCTATATAGTTCTAGAATGCAAGGATTGCTTCTAAGGGTCACACCCTCTACTATCAGTGTGTGCCCTCATCGTTTGATTCACTCGGTGCTGAATCCTACTCCCAACTGAATAGACACTAAACTAATTATATTGAGATGAACTGGACTAGTTCACTAAGTTCCGTAGACTGACAGAATGTTAGTGAATTCTATTAACTAATTAAGTTCATGAGATTATTGAGTTTTCCTGAGTCATGTCACTGACTGAATTCTACTGAGTTCTGAAACTGACTGAGAATACTACTGATAATGGTGTGATTGATATTATCTTTAAACTGACACTGGATTTAGGCACACAGCTAAACTATCGAGTACTAGTCCCCCCAATAATCGATAGCATGATACTCGCAAGACATGACACTTCTTGAACACATGACCATAGTCAACAATTTATACTACAAAAGTTGGGGAATTTCATAAAGTATTTATATGTCATAAGCTTACACATGAATAGGAATACATTTAAACATGTCATAGTTTCATAAGTCAAATCTCATGAGCATTCCACCAAACCATTACAATACATAACAATAACATAGAGGTCATTGTGGACATAAGGGTAAAACATGGATTCATTAATTTGTTCACAATTGAGTCATAAAGCATAATTCTTATTCTCTTAGGCATTTTAGCACCCACCTTACATGCATAACTTGAGGATTAGGCATGAACATTAAAATAATACATCATGGAAATATTTTTCACTTCAAATACAAGAATTCCAACCACAAGCTAACATAATTTCATTAAATGTATTAAATATTTCAAATTGGTAATCATACAACAACATAAGCATAGATATGATTCAATTCATAACAAAATTCAAAATTTATATTTTTGAAAGGATTTCTTGAACTTCATGGGGGAAAGGAACCCATGAATCAACACTTTACATACCTTATATGGAAGTTTCTTGAAGATTAACAGTGGAATCTCTTGGATTAGAACCTTTAATTGAAAATCCTAGGCTTGTTCTTGAGAAAATTTGAGAGAAACAACTATATTTTGGTGAAAACCTAGTTGAATCTCGTGTTATAGGCTTATATTTGTGTGGGAAATTGACCCTTTTGCCCTTAAAGATACGAACATTTAATGATTAAAAATTGGGCATCGACGCGATTTACGATGGGGTGCATCAATGGCACCGATCCAATACTCAACGCGTCGCACCATGATCGTGCTAAGCCTCGGTACTTTTGGCTCTGACAACCTGCAACAATGTTAACCAATGATATAGGTGATGCGGCGTGCCAAGATCGCGTTGGTCTACTATTTTGGGACACCAAACGTGGTCTAAACGAGGTTCGAAAAATTTAAAACTTTCCCGGGAACACCTATTGACCTCCTTGATCATGAATTATCAAGAATACCAACCATTAAAGGACATTAAGGTTGCAAAATGAGATTGCCAACTTTCAAAGGCCAAAAATAAGCTAAGTCTGGAAACTTAGCTAGAATTTTCTAAGTCTGGGACCCCCTTGACAAGCTTAAAGGACTGAATTAAGCTTAGGAATTTTGCGGGGTCTTACACAACCCAACCAAGTCAATCCCAACAATAGCCAACCAATCCAACCAAAACCAAAACCATAAACCAAAAATAAGACCAAAATCCAATGTATATATATAACATAACCAATCCATACCCACGTCCATAATTGTCCATAAAAAGCCTCTAAGCCAAAACCAAAGAGTACCTAGTCGGGACATGCCCACGACCATAGCTAAAAACCAAGTCTATAGAAAGACAAAAGTACATAAGGTAATCCATCACATGAAATAGATACCTTTCGAACTATGTAAACTTACTAATTCAATCTAACACCAAATATTTTCGAATTCGATTAAAGAGCAGGAAGAGGAGTGCGATCGGTTCCTACATCACGTAAGGATACAGCCGCCCGAAGACGGGTTAACGGGTGAATGCCAACATGCACTCAGGGTAAGGATAAAGTAATGTCAGCCTTTAAAATCAAGTAAACCAACCTTATGCATTTACAATCATACATACATATATATAACCATGTCGGGAAAGGAAACTGGGTTTAGCATGCATTTAAAACCATTAACTTGGGTATATGTAGTTTAACCGTCTAAAACCACCCACGGGCTATATGGATCCGGTGTCACCCCCTGGACGGGCCCCAACGCGTGTAGCTAAATGAACTGAAAATACCATTGGAGTGAGGGATTTCCATGTACCCTTTGCTCTCCATGATACATATATACAATTGTTAGGGGATTTCTTTGTACCCCTCAAGTATAGGGTCTCCATGTTCAATCCTCATATCAAAAAACATGTGTTTCCAGTGTCCATCCATTGAACTCACACCTTCACAGTTAGCTATCACACCCCGCCATTATTTTCCAATTAAAACCATTATCATCCAACTAAACCATTATTCCATTTATCATTAACCAAGGCTATTAATAGAGGTATCATCATACCGACTATAACTTGAAAGTAATTTCCTTAGCCAACCTTAAGGGATTCCCATGTACCCCATAGGTTAAATTATTAAGTCTACTTGGGGATTCCCATGTACCCCGTAAGTATATCATTATTAATCTTACTTGGGGGATTCCCTTGACTCCACAAGTATTTCATCATAAAGGTTTACTTGGAAGATTCCCTTGTACCTCACAAGAAATTCAACATTTAAACCGATTCCATCATTTTATTCACATGTGGCATTCCCGTATACCCCGCAAGGTTTTCATTCAAATCAATTTCATTTCCATTAAGGCTTTACTATTTCACTATTTCAACCATTCACACCATTTTAAACTATTCCAAATGTTTGAGATATTTATACCATTCAAAACCATTTAAAGCAATGCAAAACTACCCAAATCCATTTAGGATTCAATTACCCAACTATACCATACAATAGTTCCAATGAAAGTTCAACAATAGAGTAAAAATATTCTCTTAGGCATTTTATCGAACATGTTGAGGGAATACCTTTTCCAAGACCAAAACCAAATTATAAACCATCAAGATAAGGGTTGCCCATGACCCATTTTTTACACCATAACCAACAAGAACACACATGTGCAAACCATCACCAAAGATATGTGAAAACATAATTTAAACCAACATTCAACAATATGCATCAAAACCCTCAACATATATTTCCTAAACCACCATTCATGATTCACAGTCAATGTTTAAAACATATTAAAACATGACTTTAGTTGGAACTAACAATGAGGGAAGGATTACATGCCTAATACAAGAAAATTCTAGAAAAAACTTGACTCTTGAGCCCTTTAAAGAACACTTGTAGAAACCCTAGCCTCCAATCTTCAAGAGTGAGTTTGAGATAGAATTTTAAGTGTTTCTACTCTTCAAAGTGTGTTGTGAAAGGACACCAAGGTTTATATAATGTGGGGACATAAAGGTTTGAGTTGGGAAATGTCTGAACTACCCTCAGCTTAAAAGCTAAAAATCAAGTCTCAATGGGTATGACCCAGCCCCCAACCCGTATCCTAGGGTATAAGTGGTACCCTAAATCATACCCTACCCTTCATCATGGTCCCTTATACTGACAAACGTATGGCCACACCACCCCAACTCGTACCTTAGAGTATGAATGGTACCCCAAACCATAATTATAAACCGTACCTTGGAAAGTTTTGATAAGTCCATAACTAAGGCATCATACGACTAGGCATCATACACCTCGTATTTCACCATATGACTTATATGATGTTGAGTCGTATCTTGGACAGTAACCAAGATAAACCTACTGCTCAACATAAAAGTGAGCTATCCCCAAATCGTATCCAAGGGTACGATTGGTACCCTTAAGTCATACGTTGCCCAGAGTGTCCAAAACTCATAAAATTTTACAAGAGTTAAAAACTCGGGGTGTTATAGTCTCCCCCACTAGAATCATTCATCCTCGAATGAATGGTAAGGTCAAGAACAAGCATGAGGTAACACATTAACAAACTTTCAACTTTTCTCCACCCAAAATAGAAGATAGGGGCATATACCAAGATAAGAAGATCACCGTATACCCCAAGCACGAATTACGCCCCAACACCTCCATTCCGACCTCTAACTAAGTTAGAAAACAAATATGAAAAGGAAACCATTTCGTTCCCTTAACTGAGTTAGAAAAATAAGATGTGGCGAAGAACACATACCTTACGCACGAGTTTCTAAAATGAAGAACCAACATGGATGCATGGACTCTATGCACTACTAGAAAACTATCAATTACTTGGGGATCTTACCTAGGTAAAAATATCGCAAAAAATATATACGGATTTATCTGCAAAAATTTTAAATTTCTCAACATTAGAATTTGTCACCTGCGAACTATATATTCCCAATATATTATTTCACATGTAAATTTGGCGCGATATTGCATAAATTTTATCCTTGCGATATTACCTGGGAAAATATATTGGCGGGTATTTTATCTCTAGGTTAATTCGCACGTATATATATATATATATATATATATATATATATATATATATATATATATATATATATATATATATATATATATATGTATATGTATACATTTAATTCATCAAAAAATCCTCAGGTAATTTATCCCATGGATTTATATAGAGATATTTTGATGAAAATTTCTGTGGCAGATTTTATTACCTGGAAAATTAGTTTGAGATTATTTTCTACAAATTTAATTGGGAATTTAGTTTTCAGAATTTACCTATGAAAATTATTACTTGGGAAAATATTGGGGGATTTAGTCTATTTTCACTTATCCAATATATTAAAAATAATTATTCAAATTTATTTGTCCAGTCTAAAAAATCAAAAAATTTAACATTTGGTGTCTTTTTTATCCCTGCTCACTACTAAAAAGACAAAAAAATGACACATAAAAAAAATGGTGAGCAGTGTCACTTTTTAAAAGCGACGAGAATAGTAAAACTGTTCGTCGCTTTTTAGATTTAATTTTTATTTTTATTTTTTATTTAAATAAGCGGGCAATGTCTTATATCCGTTGCTTTTTTTGTGGATTATTGTGTCAACTAATTCAAAAATAATTTATAACTTTTTTAATAAATGCAATGGATTGCGTCGTTATTTATTTAAAAATAATAATAATAAATTTTTAAAAAGTGATGTTTTCCATAGATTTTTAAATTTAATTTTTATTTTTTTATTTTTATTAAAATCGACAGACAACATCGCTTAATTTTTAAAATATTAATTCTAGAAAAGTGGCGCTATCCATCGTAATTCTTAATTATTTTTAATTATTTTTGTAGTTTTTACAAAAAGAGACGGATAGTGTCTCTGTTGTAAAATAAATAAAAATTAACTTTATGACAATGACATTGTACGTTAATATTTGATATTTTTAATTTATTAATAAATAAATAATTTTTATATTTTGAAAACTTAAATGTATTCAATTATATATTGAATTCATTGATATCATATGATCGATTGATCAAGGTAATAATATATTGTTGAAGTTATAATATAATAATATAAGCTAAATTAAACAATAATTCATCAGAGTATATATGAAATACATTGTATTATGAGGTAATATACTCATGTACGTGATGTATATAGTACATATATCAAAGTTGATAGTCAGTGAAATGTATATATATATATATATATATATATATATATATATATGTATGTATGTATATATACGTATGTATATATACGTATCTCTCGTGTAGTGATGTACATAGTAGTCAAAGGCTAGCTAACTAAAGCAATATGTGTAAATATTTTGAATAATACGTTAACATCATATGATCGAGGTAATAATACACTATTAAAGTTATAATAATGAAGCTAGTTAGCCAATAATTCATCTGATTAATACGTTATATTACGATATATATATAGTACATATATCAAAGTTGATAGTCAATCAAATATATGTGTGTGTGTGTGTACATGTGTGTGTATACGTATCTCTCGTGTAGTGATATACATAGTAGTCAAAGGCTAGCTAACCGAAGCAATATATACAGATATTTTGAATAATATGTTAACATCATATGATCGAGGTAATAATACGCTATTGAAGTTATAATAATGAAGCTAGTTAGCCAACAATTCATCAGATTAATACGTTGTATGTACGTTGTATATATATATATATATATATATATATATACACATAATACCATATTCAAAAATTAATTAATTGAAAATTGTTTATAGTATACGAAATGCATTGACATTATTATGCGATTGACATCATTAATTTTATTTACATAATTTATTTGTAATTAATTTGAAAATAATACATTTATTTTTTTAATATTAATTTTATATAGTTACTATATTTATTAAATATTAATCTCATTCGATACAATTTTCCTAATTTATTTAAATTCTAGCCCTTTTATACAGAATTTGTGTCAATTGAGTTTAATTTGACTCAATCGGAATCCCTAATTCAATTTTTAACCAAATTTCTAAGACCAATTTGATTCATCTCCTCAATTTTAATCTCAATCATTCATCATATTTGATAAACGGTTAATATTAAGTCAATTTTCACTTTTTTTTCTTAAAATTGGACTGCTTCTGACTATTTTCTTGAACCGAGGGTCTATTGGAAACAACTTATCTACCTTAGTGGCAAGGTCTGCATACACTATACCCTCTACAGACCCCAATTTATGGGACTAGATTGGGTTAGTTGTTGTATTCATTTTCTCGAAATCTCATAGAGAAAACAATCAAAAAATGTCACCTTGATTAATTATTATTATTATTACATTTATGCCCAACTTATTTCAAATTTTTTATCGATAATTTTTATATAATATTTTTATGTGACATACGTAATTTATTTGTAAGAATAACAACTATCACAATATTTGTTCATTTATTATTATATTTAAATAGTAGCCTAAATGATTTAATTATTTTCTCAATTTTATTTAAATTCTAGCTAGCCTTATATCTAATTGATGCAAATTTTAACCTATTTTTTAATTCAATCACTACTTAAAAGGCCGTCACATCTCTTCTTCCGTCGTCACTATGATTGTGATTTATCTTTCTCGCATTGCTAAAACAGAAAAAGCGACCACCAAAAAGCAATCACTGATGGTGGAAAGTGACCACATGTGGTCATTTTTTTAAAAATAAATTATTATTATTTTTAATAATTTATTTTATAATACGTAACATTAATTTTACTTGCATAATTTACTTTTATATCGAGTCTTATTATTTTCCTTGTTATTATTATTATTTTATTATTACATTTATAGCAACCCAAACTCAATTTGATTTTTCCAATTTTATTTAACTTCTAGTCATTTTGATATTCAATTTGTGTCAATTCTAGTCTAAATCAGTTTCAATTTGATCAAATTGAAAATCTCCAATTCAAACTACTTGAAATTGACTATCTTTGTAATTTAATCCCAACCATTGATCATATATGATCAATGGTCGAGATTACATAAACTTCTTGCCCTTTTAATAACACCACCACCAAAATCCCTAATCTTTTTAACACCAAAATAGCCACCTACCTCCCATTTTTCTCTCATTTCTCTCTCTTCAAACCAATAGTTGACTTCTACTTTCTCTTATTTCTCTCTCTACTATCGGAGAACATTTACCGTCGCCTACCAACCACCACCTCTGTCGCTGCTCCATCCAGCTACCGGTGGAACAGCACCCCGGTTCCAGCCGCCACGCGCCACCATCCCATCATTCCAGCTACCAACTATGGTTCGGGTTATGCTTTGTGTAGGTCCTACTCCAATAACCATAGAGATACTAGATAAATACCCTAGTTTGGAGTGTGTTGTAGGTACTAGTGCTGGATTTGTCCATTTTGGCCTCACTAAGTATCGTTATTGTAGCATCATTTTCACCACTGTCGGTGATTCATTTTTTTATAACATGGTGGATTTTCCTATTGGATTGTTGATTGGTGTTCTATGGCGTATATCGGTTGCTGATCGGTTCGTTCGTGGTGATTGTTGGCCTGTTGAATAAGAATTCCCCCTCGGTTCTAAGGTTATTTTTCTTTTAAAATACTCTATTCCATTTTTAAATAGTTGTCATATTTTGCTTCTCGTGAGATACTTTGAGTTTTCAAAGTTAAACTAGAATACATTAATTTGATTGTTTGAAACTAAAAATCGATTCTTTTGATTAATCATCAAGATTGAAACTTTCCAAAAAAAATAAACTTGGAACAATTGAAAAGATTAGGCACATTGACATTTTTTTCTTGTATAAAGAGCTACTGCTAAAAGGACATCATACTAAAGAAGGCATATACTCACTCCGCTCACTTTTACTTCCTAAATTGTAGAACCCAGGAAAAAGAGTGCAATTGTATGAAGGGGTTGGGATTATCTCCTCTTTACTCTCTATAAGTAATAGATATTTGAATTGGTATATGACATAGTACTGACTGAAGAATAATCAATTGTGATGTTTAATATTTGAATTGGTATATGACACAATACTGACTGAAGAATAACCAACTGTGATGTTTAATGTTCTACCTATCACTACCTTCAGACATGAAGTGTAGTTACTTGAAATTTCAAGTATACTTGTGAATTTAAAATGGTTAAGTGTAGTGACTTGAAATGTGTACTAGTGATTTGAAAATGGTTAAGTGTAGTTACTTGAAAGTGGTTAAGTATAGTGACATGAAATGAATGATTAAGTGTAGTAATTTGAAAATAGTTAAGTGTAGTTACTTGAAAATATGGTTAAGTGTAGTAACTTGAAATGTGTACTAGTGACTTGGAAATGGTTAAAGTGTAGTTACTTGAAATGTGAATTAGTTACTTGAAAGTGATTAAGTATAGTGACTTGAAAAATGGTTAAGTATAATTATTTGAAATGTGAAGTAGTAACTTGAAAATGGTTAAGTATAGTGACTTGAAATGTGAATTAATTATTTGAAAATGGTTAAGTGTAGTGATTTGAAATGTGTACTAGTGACATGAAAATGGTTAAGTTTAGTGACTTGAAATGTAAATTAGTTACTTGAAAATGGTCAAGTGTAGTGACTTGAAATGTATGCTAGTGACTTGAAAATGGTTAAGTGTAGTTACTTGAAAATGGTTGAATATAGTGACTTGAAATGTCAATTAGCTATTTGAAAATGGTTTGAGTGTAGTGACGTGAAATGTGTACTAGTGACTTGAAATGTGAATAAGTTATTTGAAAATTATTAAGTATAGTTACTTGAAAATGATTAAGTGTAGTTACTTGAAATTGAGAACTTGTGACTTGAAAATGGTTAAGTATAGTTACTTACAATTATGAACTTGTGAGTTGAAAATGGTTAAGAATAATCACTTGAAATGTGTACTAATAACATGAAAATAATAAAATATAGTTACAAAATAATATGTTTGATCATATGAAAAGATCTTTTCTTTGAGAATTTCCCATTGAGTAAATCTTCTTGTATAATCTATTGCAGTGTAACTAACAATGTCTACTCCATTGCAGCATAACTTGTACAATCCATTTGACTAGGTACGGAGTTTTAAGAAACAAGAAAAGAGTTTTTTTCACATTAAGTGTTAAATACATGTCACCACTTAAACCCTTCCTCTTGTTCTCTTATTCTTCTAATTTCATCATCTGTTATCTTAATAGAACAAGTGATAACAATAGTCACAATATTCTGGGAAATGAACTTCGAGTTTATGATGCTTTAGATGCTAATATATACATGTTTATATTTGTTGATTGTTATGATTTTATTTAATACAATAATGTCATATAATTTATGCTAATAATGTGTTTGTAGCACTTTTTATGGCCTGAATTAACATATTGTTATGCGGAATGAGTTTGAAAGAAAGAAACAAGAAATATTAGCTGCTCAAAGTACATCAGTTGTGGGAGAAGGATGAGAAAGCAATTGGACTTGTTGATGAAGCACGTATACAAGAAATCATCTTCAAATGATGAATGTCCATCTCAAGAAGACAACCAAGCTTATGAGGATGAAAGTGATGATGACTCTAACGACGTGAATAAAAGTGATTCTAATCCTAATAACTTATCTACGGATTTATTTCCGTAACTAAATTACCTAGGGATTTTCTAAAACAGCAAGTAATAATTAACTATGAAGGTTTTTCCTTTGGATTATAACTGGCAATTAAATTAGCAGATAATTAAATTACTTGGGGATTTTACCATATTATTCCTATGAAACTTTTCAGGGAATCAGCACTTTTCTTGCAGTGATGTCCGCTTCCACATCCCAAATGGCTTCCTCGGAATCTTGGTTCCACCATACAACCTTCACTGAAGCCATGCCTATTATCTCTAACTGGCAAACTTGCCAACCCAATATCCTTACCGTGACCTCCTAATAAGACAAGGAATCCAAAATACCAATACCACCCAAGGGAACCAACGAAGGACCATCCACAATTTACCTCCGCACAAACATATGGAATACCGAGTGAATGGAACTCATACTAGATAGCAATTCCAATTCAACTTACAATTTCCCAAAGACACGTTACTATGAGAGCTTGAGTCTAGCTATAAACCACCCCATGTTCAAGCCTATCCAAAACTAAAGGAGTTAACTTTGGCCATGGGGCTCTACTCCTTACATCTATCCCGAAACACTACTACTCTGCTTTTCACCATTATAATATGAAAACCATACGTAAAAGACATGGGAAAACTATAACCAACTATTATAACCAGAAACCCCAATATATAATTGAAAAACCAAAACCATAATACGATTACAGCATGAAAACAATTCATAAAACATGCCTCCCCAAGACTCTTAAGTACCCAACACAACTATTGGTATATCTACCAATCACAATACTCAAGCCTATCACCTATATACTCATGGTATGATCTATCCTTCAAAAGATCTAGCACCCCCTAAAACTTTTGCAAAGGTTTTCACCATCAATTCCTTTCTTAACCATTTCTCATTACAACAACCTTACCTTACGCTAAAACCTTAACTCTGGTAGTCACCCTAGACTATCCCTCACTGAGGGACTTCTATGTTTCTCATTTTCAAAACATCGCCATGTTTTCCAATCCACTACCATCCTAACCATAGGAAGGGTCATTAAGAAACCAAATTACAAGAATTATCCATACCACCCTAGGCAAAACCCCGAAATAAAACATGGCACCATAGGCACTAAGCTCTTCATAGAAACTACCTAGGTCATAATGAAAAACCATCCCAACATAACCATACCATAAAAGGAGTACTTAGAACTGGACATCGAAAGAAACACAACCGCATATAACATAGGTAATGTAATGTAAAGCCAAGACTCATATCCAGGTAACAAGGCTAATGCAAAATGCGAACCTTAGGCATAAACTCTATAAGAATGCATGCAACACTAGTAGAGTGCTCTCTTTATTAAGATAGAAAAGAACCATTAGAATATGCAACCCGACCTTCCCTTGAAGTTCACCGCTAAAAGAGAATTTAAGATTAACCCTCTACCTTCATCCCATGTCACCTATAAGTACAATACTCCTCTTTAAAGGTATCACTAAGGATGTAGACTAGAAATGATTGGTTCTCCTGTACCGAATACTCTAACCTATCCAATGACTAAACCTCCAATCCCTCCGTTCAACCTAAACTTCTGGACTATATGTCACACTTTACCACTATTGTATTCCCCAAGACACCAAACTTACCCATTCCGCACACCTCATCCAACCTACCAATTTACCTCCACCATGCGTATATTGTTATCTGTAATACCCCGTATATTTCTAAGCTAGGAAGTGAATAAGTATTCCTACGTATGAAATCTCTTATCCTGTGATTCATACTTGAGTAAATGACTTACAATGAATATCCTAGTGATAGGATAGCTTATGATGCATTAAGCAGGTTCATATGAGTCACTTAAGGTAATACAAGCTAAGAGTTTTTGAATCCATCAAGTTTTAGTGTTTGATTTTGTAAGGGTCATATTTGAACGAGTATAACTCGATGTTAATGTGGTATTTTGGCTTATTTAGACCCACCAAATTATAGAGAATTGAATTAGATTTCCAACGATATCAATTTTTCCTGAATCCAATACCCGAACGAAAAGTTATGCCCATTTTTGTGAGAGACAGTAAGCATAGGCGATTGATTAGGCGCCGCCCAACCTAAGCATAGGTGATTGGTTAGGTGCCACCCAACCCAAGAATAGGTGATTGGTTAGGCTCCACCCAACCCAAGAATAGGTGATTGGTTAGGCTCCACCCAACCCAAGCATGGGCTATCACTTGGGCACCGCCTAAGTCAATTCCAGGTGTCAAAAACACTCTGTTTTGAGTTATTTTAAAGGTAATTACGTCTTTAAATACTCCTTACACGTCCCTCAATTTAACCCTATGAAATATATAGCTTCTAAACATACTGCAACCCTATTTTTCATCTCAAAGCTCATCATCCAAGAGTACTAAAAGAGAAAAACAACTAGGGTTGCATAATTAAGCTTGAAGATTTGATTTCAAGGAAATTCCTTCGTCAATCATCAAGAATCTTCCTTCTAAGAAATGTGTAGTGTTCATCCACGGATTCCTTTCATCCGTGGAGTTCAAGAATCAGTCTTCAAAATACAAAAGCTTGGTTGATTGTGGTGATATGATCATACCCATGTTGATGCTTTTTTGTTTTCCTCTTTTTCATTATAAAGTATGATTTCTATATTGTTGGGTGTTGATGATCATGTTGTTGATATTGGGTGATTCCCAAGATGGAATCTTTATATGTTTTTATAAATTTATGATATCATATGAGTTGGAAACATGTAAGTTTGGTTGTTAATGATGTATAATTTGGTGATTTCACCTATTCTTAAGATGTTCATGTAAGGTGTTTGATAAAATGTCTAAAGAACTAGAAAGCATGCAATATAGCTAAATTGTTACTAAGTGGAGGATTCGTGATATGCCCTTACGTTCCAATGACTTCTATGTTGATAATGTGCCTTGCAAATATTGTTGGAATACTCATGAACTATTCTTATGAGATTATGCTATGTTTACTTGCAAATCCTACTTATGAATAAGATGTATGATAACCATGCAATCCACATGAACTTCCATGCTATTAGTATGTGTTGCCAATATGATTATGCAACGAACATGATATTAAGATTGTGCAAGTACTTCCATGTGATATAAAATCCTTTCCATGCAATACATTGTTGATAACAATGCTTAGTATGAGATCCCTACTTATGATAATATAAATTATGGACTCTACTTTTATGATCAAGTCAGTCATGTGTGTCAATTTCCTTTCATCAAGTCCTGGGGGTACTTGTACCCAAAAACTATAGCTGTGTGCCTAGATCCATGACATGTTTCATGATATCTGAACTCAAGCTATGATTCCATAGACTTCAGTCAGTCATGTGACTCAGGAAAACCTCATGATCTTAGTCAGTTTTCAGATATCAGTAAAATTCCACCAGTCAATGGAATCCAGTAAGATTAAGTCATGCACAGTCAATTATTCATGTCCAGTCCCTCCAGATGGGAGTAGAGGTTAGCACCGAGTGAACCCAAGGTTGGGAACTCACCCGCCAGTTCAGGGTGTGATTCTTAGTAGCAATCTTTGTGTTCCAGAACTACATAGCCAGCGTAGGTTGAGACATCTTAACCCGTCATATTAGGGTTGATGAGGTGGCTTAACCAGTTAGTTTAGGGTTCTCACCGCTCTCATTGAGTACTCGCTAGATAAGGATCACTCACAGACTCTCCTTACTCATGGCACGATATTGACACCCCTCCAGTCGGGGAAGAGATTGGACCCCAGCTTAGCCATAACAGCATACATGAGGCATGTCGGTTAAACACTACTTCCCAGAGTTTCAGTATCAGTCTGAGTAAAAGAACTCAGGGTGTTCTTCAGATTTTAGTATTTACAGGACTGTCAGATACAATCGTCCATGTTATCATTTTCAGTATCAGTCATGACAGTTATCAGTAAACCATGTATTAGCTTACAGGTCATGCTATCACGTATTCATGGTCCCAGTTTCTATATATGTGTGTTTGCACTCCCACGTTCATATTAGTCAGTCAGTGTTGTTCATGCATGAAACCCTTTATGTTCATCCTACCTTCTTCTATACTTAGTATTCCAGTTGCACTGACGCATTTGCACTATGGTGCTTTCTTTTCACATTACACCATAGGTTCCGAGACACGAGCTCCACCCCAGCAGTAGCGGTAGCATTCCAGTCACAGAGACACAGTGAGTCCTCATTGATTTGAGGACAATACGATTTAATACATTTATTTATTTCTTTAGTTCAGTTTGACATAGTTAGTTGGAGACATGTTCCTTCAACTCCTTATTCAGATAGTTTAGAGGCTTTCAGATTTATGTTTAGATTTATGTTCAGATTTACGTTCAGATTGAGTTGTTTTGGGTATTTTCACCCACATGGTTTTATTCAGTTGAACCTTATGGCCTTACAGTTCTATATATTCTGCATTTTTATATCATGATTTGCAGTATACAGGTACAGATATTAGTCATAGGTTAGCTTATGGTCCCTCGGGGTCATGAGCACCGTGTCGCATTTTGGTTCAGCAATTCGGGGTATTACATTATCCTAGAGTTAGCATACTTCTTTTATCAAAATAAACATGTAGGATCAAACCTAGCATTCATCAACCACCACGCACTACTAACAAATCACCCCATATAGAATATGCATATACATGATCCACCCAACAAACAGGACACTAGGAAAGATGAAACTATTCATCTAAGAGATTCCTTAATCTCTCTTAAGCTTTTTTAACCCAACCAAAACCATTCTATAAAGATAGAATAGAAATTGGATGAGTGTTTGAAGCAAGACCAATCCCAAACCAACCTCCCCATTACAAAGACACCATGAGGGTCATCAAAAAGGACTCTAAGAAATTCATACACCACCAAAACCAAATGCAAAGAAAGACATTCCGAGTTAGAACCCTTAACCCAGACCAAATGATAAAGACACCTCTTTGGAGACTAATCTCTATATTTTAAATATAATTTAACCTTTCCCCTTAATAGTTAGGGAATGAAACCATCCTCCCACTCCAAAACCAACTCACCATGAAGTCTAATGACAACCTTACAGATCCAAAAATCTAATAATGCATAGAACAAGTATAATCAATCCATTCCCCAAATAACATTAAAATCTACCATATCTCTGTCAAACCAATCCACCAAGACCAATAGATACTACATAACCCCATAGACTCTTTTAGAAATTGTGGAGTCACCTACCGGGGTAGAAACAAAAAAAAAGAATCTGAAACAACCATGGGAACAAAACCAAAATACATAATCACAAGTGGGGTCACAAAAGAGAAGGGACCCCAAACAAAGCAAACCATACACACATGACGGAAAAAGAGTTTCTAACATACCAGTGTCAGTATCAGAACATATCTCAAACTCCCAAGGGATAGTGAAGTCATTGAGATGATCCCTACCCATGTCGGAGCTAGAAGCAACACTCTTTGATTCCAAAGCTAGAGAAGTTGCAACTGGTACCCTATTTTCCCAAGCGCAAATCATTATGGGACACTTCCATTGAATATAAACCAACTGAACATAATTAAAATAATGATTCTTCCCTTCTATGTAATAACCACGGTGCAATCGATCATAAAATCCATAAGGAGAACGACATAATAAGGATTCGGCCCCAATAACCTAAGATTGGGAACCTTGTACCCTAGAAGTATTAGCACTCTGAAAATGTCTGTCTCCCAATGAATTTAGGTAGGGAGAAGAATCATTAGCCATAGAACAGGAGTTAGGACTCACCCAACTCTTTTTCTTAGACCACTTAACACCATACTGTTGGATATCTTTTTGTCCAAAAAATTGAGACCTTTTACCTTGCCTATTTCCCGACCTTGCCTTATTCCTTACCATACCAATAAGACCAGATTGAAGTGATAGAGTTTTCACTATCTAGGTTAATAGATTAATAGAATTACAAAACCCAACCTTGGTAACCTCTCCGCTAGATAACTGAGAATGAGTGCCAACTTCTAAAATAGGATCAGTGGAGACCGATGGGACTCTATAGGAAAAGCCAGAAGTAGCGAGCCTTGATCGAGTCTATGACTCATAAGCTGGACTAGGTCCATCTATGTCATCCTCGAGTGGGATAGGTGAGTTTCCATGAACTTTAAGTCACTGGGAGGACATGATCTGAAATATAAACTAAAATAATATTTAGGGAAGAGTTCAATACCTTAGACTTCATATCCCAAAAGTAGAACAACAAGAAAGTGAAATATTTCTAAATGCCTTGTAGCCTTCTAATTATAATTGTAGTGCACGACACACCCATAAGGAAGACTCTAATCAACACGGCCTTATGGACACCCCATGACAGCAAAACCTAGTCTCTGATACTAAGTTGACATGACACAAAATGAGGCCTTGTCGTAGTGGGCAATCTTAAGTCCAACTCGAATCAGAGACCACCCTCGATACCTAACCCTACTATGAAAAATGTACCATGAGTCGGATGAACTTCGAACATATAACAAAAAATCTAATTCACCATATGGTGACTTAGGGATAAGCCTATATCTGAGGTCAACCCAACCAAGTCCCACCAATATCCAACCAATCTAACCCAATCAAAAAAACATAAACCAAAACCAAGATAATAATATAATGTATATATAACATAACTAATCCATACAAAAGTCCATAGGTTTTCATACAAAGACACTAAGCCAAAACCAAAGAGTACCTAGTCGGGAAATGCCCCTTACCATAGCTAAAAACCAAGTGTATGGATTAACAAAAGTAAAGTAATACATGACATAAAATAGATGCCTTTCGAACTATGGAAGCTCACTACTTCAATACAACACTGACTATTTCTGAATTTGATCAATAAGTAGGAGGAGTAGTATGGTCGGTTCCTGCATCGCATGGGAATACAACTTCCAGAAGATGGGTTAACGAGTGACTTCTAGCATACACTAAGGATAAGGATAAAATAATGACAACCTTTAAAACTAAGTAAACCAACCATATGTATTCATAACCATACCTACATATATATAACAATGCCAGGAAAGGGAACTGCATCTAACATGTCTTTAAAACTACTTCCAAGGGTATATGTAGCTTAACCATCCTAGACCCATCCACGGGCTACATAGGTCCAATGTCTCCCCCTGGACGGGCCCCAATGCGTATAGCTGCAAGAACCAGAGATACCATATGAGTGGGGGATTCTCGTGTACCCTTCGCTCTCTATGATATATATATACAAGTGTTAGGTGATTCCCATGTACCCCTTAAGTATTGGGTAGCCATGCCTAATCCTTATATTGGAAAACATGAGTTTCCAGTGTCCATCCATTGGACTCATACCTTCATGGTTATCTATCACACCCAATAATTATTACCTAATTAAAACTATTATCATCCAACCAAGCCATTATTCCATTTATTATTAACCAAGGCTATTAATAGTGGTATCATCATACCGACTATAACTTGCAAAATACATCATTAGCAAACCTTAGGGGATTCCCATAATCCCTATAGGTTACATAATTAAGTTTACTTGGGTGATTTGCAAGTACCCCTTAAGTGCATCATTGTTAAGCTTACTTAGGGGATTCCCATGTACCCTACAAGTATTTCATCATTAAGGTTTGCTTGGGGAATTTCCTTGTACCCCACAAGACATTCGACATGCAAACTAATTCCATCATTTTATTCACTTGGGGGATTCCTGTGTACCTCTCAAGGTTTTCATTCAAATCAATTTCATATCCATTAAGGCTTTACCATTTTACCATTCTAACCATTCACTCTATATATACCATTGTAAGATATTCCAAATATTTAAAACATTTATACCATTCAAAACCATTTAAACCAATACAAAACCATGCAAATCCATTTTGGGTTCCATTACCAAACCATACCATGCAAATGTTCCAATAAAAGTTCAACAATAGAGTAAAACATTCTCTTAGGCATTTTATCAAACATATTAAGGCCATACCTTTTCCAATACCAAAACCAAAGCATAAACCATCAATATAAGGGTTGTGCATGAACCATTTGTTACACAACAACCAACAAGCACCCACAAGTGCAAACCATCACCAAAAATATTGAAAACACAATTTAAACCAATATTCAACATTATGCATCAAAACCCTCAATATATGTTTCCAAAACCACCATTCATTATTCATAATCATTGTTTAAACCATATTAAAACATGACTTTAGTTGGAACTAATGATGAGTGAAGCAGTATATTCCTTATACAAGAAGATTCTGAAAAGAAACTTGACTCTTGAGACCTTTGAAGAATACTTGTAGAAACCCTAGCCTCCAATCTTCAAGAGTGAGTTTGAGAGAGTATTTGAAGTGTTTCTATTCTTCAAAGTGTGTTGTGAGAGGCCAAAAAGGTTTATATAACATGGTTACATAAGGGTTTGAGGTGGGAAATATTTGGACTGCCCTTATCTTAAAAGCTGAAAACCAAGTACCAAGTGGGTACGAACCAGCCCCTTAACTCGTATCTTAGGGTAAGAGTGGTATCCTAACTCATACCCTACCCTTTACCACGGTCCCCTATACTGACCAACATTTAACCACAGCACCCCAACTCGTACCTTAGGGTACAAATGGTACGCCAAATCATACCCACAAACCGTACCTTAGACAGTTTCCATAAGTCCACACCTAAGGCATTATACGACTTCGTATCATATACCTCGTATTCCACCATATGACTCGTATGATTTTGAGTAATATCTTAGATAGTAAACAATCCAAACCTAATGCTCAGAATATAAGTAATCCATCTCCAAACCATATCCAAGGGTACGATTGGTACCCTTGAGTCGTACCTTGCCTAGAGTGTCAAAAACTTATGAAATTTTGTGAGGGTCACAAACCCAGGGTGTTATACAAAGTAAATTAACACAAGGATAATTTGGAAACAATATAATTTTGGGGGGTGGAGACTTAAGAGGGTGAAAGTTGGGAGCAAGTGATCTAAGAAGCATCTCTATCCTGGCACTTTCAACAATATGAGTGTTTGAAACCTGCTTTTTAAGGTCCTTTACTTCAGCATTGAGTTTCTTAAACTCACCATATAAAGCAGTGACTACACTTTCAATGTTGTATTTTTATTCTTTAATTCCTTAGAAGCACCAGGTCCCTCTATTGATAACTCCTGAAACTTTAACTTGAGTTGTGAAATCTCTGCGTCTTTAATAGTCAGTGCCAACCTTAGCTCTTCCACCTTTACAATCATTATCTCCTGTATATTTATCAACTCTAAAACATAGGACTTTTCCCTTACCTTTCCCTCAACACACTCATTCTTAATCAAGGTATTTAATGTGAACATCTATTTCAAAATACCAAGTACACCTCTCTCACACACTACCTTAAAATGACTGAACACCCTATTTAAGAAATAACCTTAAGGAATTTCATGTTTTTTATCCTTAATATGTATAATTTTATACATGTGCTTAGTTATCAAAGCAGGAAGGCTTATGAGCTCCAACTTACTTAGGCACACCATCAAGAATAGGTATACTGCTAAAGTCACAATTCTCTTCTTAAACCTGGGTAGTAAAACCCTGTTGACAAAATCAAAAAGCAATTGAAACTCTTCTTTCAAGAATTTCTTTATGATCCCTATAGTAGAGGTCCCTCTTACTTTTGAGGTTATCTATATGAACTCTATAGATGGTTGTTGGTTCTCCACTGACCTAATCCCAATAATAGGGATGTCCAAAATATTCCTAAGAATTTTCTCATTTAAATCCATTTTTATCCCTTGCACCATTTCTATCAAACTCGACCCATCCGCTATAAACTTAATAGTATAAAAGAAATTGCTAACTTTCTTTTCAAACTCTAAAGGAACCGGTCCCTAAAATAATTGCATCTACTCCTGATGCCTAAAAGATTCAACCAACTCAACTATTCTTATTTGATCAAAAGTTTGAGGGTCAAGTACAATTCCTGATAACACTCTCAAAGATTTCAATCTCTCATTTCTTTTTACACTAGACAAGACCTTTTATTCTTCCAGTAGTTTTGTTTTCTTTATTGCACTTCTTCTTCCAAACTTGCTTGCATTGGACCAGGTCCCTCAGACCTTTCCTCTTCATTGTAATATGTTTTTTAAGAGCAGAGGTTTTTGTCTTTACTCTAGAGGACTTGCTCTGTCGGCTTTCCTGTGCTTTCTTTGTCTTTTTATCTGTTGCAGTAGCAACATTAATTCCAATATCCCCCTCCTCCAGAAATATATCCATAATATCTATATTTTTATTTTCCAAAACTATTGTCTTTTTCATCCTTCTCCTTTTTGTTGTTGTTGTTTTGCTGTCCTTCATAGTATCTCCTAGCAATTTCTTTCAACACTTCTAGTGGTATATGACTTGACCACCTTTTTAGTTTCCACGGACTTCTCTTTACCCTTAGTTCCTCTTTTCCCATATATTTTCCACTTCAAAGGCTCATCACAGTCCTCCTCTACCTTATCTTTCATAGGAGGCTATATAGGCTCATTAAATTTCTGAGTAGTTATATGGGTTCCATCATAAATGGGAATAGGAGACTCAAACAAAAAGAGTTACTTCAATGTACTTTGGCTACCTCTTTTATCACCAGCCAACAGAGTTGACTTTCAGCCACCCAGTCTTCTCTTGCCAAGGAACTACTTAAGTGATTGGATTTCTCAACTGGGAGATCTTCCTAGATCAATTGTGCAAATATTAGGATTGACTTTAAAAAAGTTAGGGAATCAGTTTATGGGAGAGTTTTAGAGAGGGTATTAAGAGTTGGTGTCTCAGAAGAAGACATTAGCGATTTAAACTCAATGGGTGACCCAGAACCTCCACTAGAATGCTCTTTGACATTGGCTATTTTTGGGGGTTTTCCAAAAATTTTTGAAGTTTAGTCTAAGGTAGGTTATATTATAGTCAATGGTACAAGAGGTTTAATAAAAAAAGGATTTTCTTCAGTTAGTGTGTGCGAATAAGGAATTTCAGGATTATTAAAAAGGGAAGTTTTGAAGAAGAAGAAGAAACTTCATGCAACATTGCGATTTTGAAAATAAAAAAGAATTTTTGAAAGGCTGGTGTGCAATCAATACAATATTAATGAAATTTTAAGAATTGATGAGAAGAAAAAGGTTTTTGATTTTGATTTTAAAAAGAGTAAAAATAAGGTAATCCTTAGGTTTAAAGTGTAAGAGACGTGTCTGGTCCCTATTGGCACGTCATTTTAGAATTAAAATATTTGACAACTATTTAGAGAGGTGGAAAAGGATACATGGCACTTATGAGAAGTTACTTGTATGCAATTTTAAGAAAGACACACATAATACTAACCTGTGGAAAGGGACCAGGTCCCTCCCATGCTTGAAAGAAATTTCTTCATTTGATGTTTACCGCATTATCCCTCCTTATATTCTTGCCCACTATGTGTGTATACCTGCAAAGTGTAGTACGGAGTTAGAAAAACTAAGCAAATTAAAACTAGGATACCTACTCCCTAATCAAAGCCAAGATTTGAAGGTATTGGATCTATCGAGGCAGTTTAATTTATTCTAATTAGGCCTAATCTCAGTCTATTTTTCACAAATTGCTTACTGTGAAAAACCTTTATGAAAATATCATCAACTTGATCTTCAATTTTGAAAATTTTCATGCAGATCGCTACCTTTTCCATATTATCTCTAAGGAAGTGGTGTCTCACATCAATATGTTTTGTCATTTTGTGTTGCATAGGGTTCTTTGCCATATTTAGAGGACTTGTATTATCACACATCAAGGGAATAATGTCAGTAACAATTCCAAAATATTTTAGCTGCTGCTTGATCCAAAGTAATTAAGCACAACAAGAAGCAACTGCTACATATTGAGCTTTAGAAGTAGAGAGACCAATTGAGTTTTGCTTTTTATAACCACATAAAATCAGAGAAGAATCAAGAAAATGAGCCATTCAAAATTTACTTTTCCTATCTACCAAGTACCTTGTATAGTCAACATCAGCATACCCTATCAGATAAAAATTCTATCCAAAAGGATAGAATAGGAACAGGTCTCCCATTTCATTTAGGTATTTGAGAATTCTTTTAACAGCCTTTGAGTGAGACTCTTTTGAACAAGCTTAGAACCTACAAACATACCCATTCTGAACATTATATCTAGTCTACTAGTAGTCAAGTATTGTAGGGATCCAATGATTCATCTATAAATAGTCTCATTTACTAAGGGACCAAGTCCATCAACATGTATTTTTGAGCTTATTCCAATGGGTGTATCAATGGGCTTGCTATCACTCGTGTTGAATTTCTTCAGTAATTCCGTGATGTATTTTTCTTAAAAAATCATGGTGCCTTCTGGTGTTTGCTTGATCTTTAGCCTAGTGAAAAAGTTTAGTTCACCAATCATACTCATTTCAAACTCACTTCTCCTAAGTATAAATTCTTGACACAAAAAGTCTGAAGTTGTACTAAAAATAATATCATCAACATAAATCTGCACAATCAGCAGGCTCTTTCATCTAAACTTCAAAAATATAGTGTTTTAATTTCTTCTCTCTTAAAACAAAAAAACTTTGATAATCTTCATACCAAGCTCTAGGAGACTATTTCAAACCATAAAGGGCTTTATCTAATTTTAGGACATGATATGGTTGATCAATTTCTTCCAAACAAGGAGGTTGTTTGACATATATCTCTTTCTTCATATAACCATTCTAAGATACACTCTTTAAATCCATTTGAAATAGCTTGAACCCCATATATGCTGTAAAGTCAATGGGGATGATAATTTCTCCATTCTTGCAATAAGAGTAAGGGTCTAATCATAGTCAATTCCTTCTTCCTGATTATATCCTTGTACTACAAGTATTGCCTTATTACTAGTGATAGTGACATGCTCAGCATGCTTGTTTCTGTACACCCATTTTGTCCTTATAATAGTTCTATCAGCAAGTTTGGGGACCAACTACCAAACTTTGCTTCTTTTAACTGATGGAAGTTTTTTTTGCATGGAATTTACCCATTCAACATCCTTTAGAGCTTTCTTCATATTTTTTTGACTCAATCTGGATATAAATACTGAAAAGGCCACAAAGTTTCTTGTTTGTGCCATTGTTTGCATTCCTGATTCCAAGGGAGAAGTCAGATTCTCAAGAGGTTAAGATGACTTATGCTTCCAATTAGACCATCTTAAAGTTTATTGAGGCAAACTGGGACCAAGTACCTCTAAGATTTGGTCTTAAGTTCCTAGTTCAGACTCATCAAAATCAGAGTCTTGCACCTAAGGAGCTATTTCTTCTTCTCCTCCTTTATCACCAATCACATCATCTTAAGAATTTTGACCTTAAGACTCTACTTCTACTAGACTATCCCTTTGAATGGAATTAAGTTCCTCTATTACCGCCTCATCCCTACTTGCAGGGTTCTTCATGTTTCCTAACTAATCAAATATGACATGAAATCTCTCCTATACACAAAGAGTTCTTTTGTTGTAGACCCTGTAAGCATTGTTGGTTTAGGAATAACCCACAAATACTGCTTCATCACTTTTGGAATAAAATTTTTCCAACACATTCTTGCCATTATTTAATACAAACACTTGAAGACAAAAGAATTAATAATAAAGTTTGGGTTTTTTATTGAATAACAACTCATAAAGAGTCTTGCTAAGAATAGATCAGATCAAACATCTATTTGTGACATAACAGACAGTGTTTACTATTTCATCCCAAAAACTTTTAGAAATACCACCATCTATCAACATAGTTCTGGAAATATCAATCAGAATTTTGTTTTACCTTTTCACTACTCTATTCTTTTGAGGAGTTTTTGGAGCTGAAAAGTTATGACTGGTTCCATTTTTAGCACAAAATTCATTCACTCTAGCATTTTCAAATTCTGTTCACTGATCAGGCCTGATCCCTACTATTTTGTTATTTAGATTCACTTGAATTTTTTTAGCAAAGATCACCAATACTTCATATATCTCATTCTTTGTTCTCAAGAACATGGTCCATGTGAATCTGGAGTAATCATCCCCAATGGCAAAAACATATTTCTTTCCTCCTCTACTTTGAACCTTGATAGGTTCATATAAGTCCATGTACAACAACTCAAGAGGTCTAGTAGTGCATACTTGTTTTTTTTTTTGAAATATGACTTGGTTTTTTTTTCCTTGACACATGTATCACAAACTCTGGTTTATGAGAATTGTAACTTGGGAATACCACGGACCAGGCCCTTTGATACAAATTTGTTAAGTAGAGATGAGCTTACATAACCCAATCTTCTGTGCCAAAGATATGCACTCTCACTTTGAGCACTCAACAAGTCAGATCACTTTTAAGAACTGAGTCTAGATCAGCCACATACATATTTTTGCATCTTTTAGCTCTGAGAATTACTTTTCTAGTTTTCAGATTAGTTACAGTGCACCAGTCAAACATGAACATTATTTCACTATCCTTACCAAATATTTAAGACACGCTCAGCAAGTTGTACTTTAGTCCACTCACTTAGTACACATCTTCAATAACATAACTTAAGTACTTTTTAATTTTTCCAACTCCAAGAATTTAACCTTTCTTACCATTACCAAAAAAGACACTTCCACCTTGAAGTGCCTTGAGTTAGAGAAAATAGTCAGTTCTTCTTGTCATGAGATTGGAGCATCCACTATCCATGAACCAACTTTGACTACTTTCCCTTACTCTCACCTGTATTCAGATATTATTTGTTAGATTTGGGAACCTATTTAAGTGTAAGTTCCCAATAGGGGGACAAGGGAATAATCACAACTTTCTTGATCCAGCTAGGTAGTCTAACCTTCTTGAATTATCTTAGAGAACCAGGTCCTTTCTTAAGTGACTGCATCTGATGAACATGCTTAACTGAGTTTATTTCAGCTCTAAGACTTGCTTGGTAATCATCTTTTTTATGACCATTCTTCCACAATAAGTGTATAGAATATTGTTAGATACCAAAAACATATTTTCTATTAGGATTGAAAAGAGGATTGTTGTGTTGGAAACCAAGACCTCTACCATTATTAACTCCTTGATTTGTTAGATTAGCTAGAATTTGTGAGGAGGTAGTCCATTTTAAAAACTTGTTAAGATCTTATCTTATATAGACCAGGTCCCCTTCTAATTTGTTATTTTTCTCTAGAGAAGATATAAGAATCTTTTGAGACTTATTCAGCTTCTCCTCAAGCTCCAGTTGAAGACTACTAGCCTCACATTTTCCTTTAAAATCAGATTCAGATAATTTCTTCAGTTTTTCCAACATTTTTTTATTTTCAGAGTTTAGTTTTAGAGAGTGCTCTCCTAGTTCAAATTTGAATAGTTATAGTTATTTTTTCACATTCAAGATTTTCTACCTTCTCTTCAAAAAGTTTTTTCGCAATAGTGAGGTCACATAGAGAATCAATAAAAACATTTGCAAGTTTTCTTAGCTTCTTAGGAGTATAGTCATTCAGATTATGCTTAATGTTAAAAGGAGTTATCTCATGATCTAATTTTTCCATGAGAGCAATAAGAGAGTTACTAGCGATTTCATCATCTTCTATAGCCAGCATAGAGGCATCTTTAGATTTTTTTGACTCATCTGATTCAGTTGATGAGTCCCCTAGGCGGATAAGGCTTTCTTAACCACATAATCTGCTGCATCATTTCTTCTAGACTTTTTAGGGACCCAGTCCCTTCTTCTTCCATTTGCCTCTTCTAGAATTCTTATATTCTTGATAGTCCATTATGTGTAAGGGGAAATCCTTAATGAAATACCTTAGTTTACCATATTTGTGTCACAAATCATTTGCACCTGTAGGTCTACTTATAACGCCCCGAATCTGGTACCCAGAATGCTACACGGTGCTCATGACTCTGAAGGAACACAAGCTAACCCATGACTGATATCTATAACTGAACACCAAATAATACATTATAAATATATAGAATATAAGTTGTAAGGCCATAATGTTTAAAACTAAACTAATACTGAATATAATACAATGTCTGTAATGGGGTATGACGATACTCAAAACTAAGATAAACTGTCTGAAACATGTTGTAGTCTGAAAGCCTCTAAACTATCTAAAAACTATGGAGTTGATGGGATATGTCCCCAACTAACTCCGAACTACTAAAATAATAAAGTAATAAAATAATCATGTTATTCTCGAATGATAAGGACTCACTATTAGTCTGGCTGCTGAACATCTAATCTACTAAGGATGCTCGGGAGCTTATGCTTCTAAACCTATGGTATAAAACACCATAGTGCAAATGTGTCAGTACGTTGAATGTGCTGGCATGCAAGTGAGGTAGGCTAAATGCAAGGGTTCATATGCATAAACAATAATAACTAACTGTATAACATGAACGTGAGAATACATGCATGAATACGTAACTATAACTGAGATCATAATAACTCTGACTCATGAATTCTGATAACATGGATTTACTGATATCTGAGTACTAATACTAGGATACTAAATGATTGAGTCTACTGAATACTGAGGAACTAATATCATATTACTAATAAAGGAATGATTGTTTTTGACAGTTCTGATTATGAAGAACTGGTCTGATTGACTGTATCTAACAGTCCTGAAACTTAATACTGATAACATGGGTTTTGTATAATTAATATACTATTAACTGAGTTTGTGATAACATAATTACTAAATCTAAATACTAATAACATGAGTGAATATATATGACAGTCCTGATACTGATGGAACTAGCTGGGTTTCACACTGTACTGATTAGACTATATCTTACAGTCCTGGATTTCTGTAGAACTGAACTGATTTTTATTAATGAAACTTGATTTGAAACTAAGACTATGGAAGGTAATCATCTAACCAACATGCCCTGAAACTGAACTGGTGGGGTCCAACCTATAACCCAAGCTAAAAGGGTGTCAGTATCGTGCCACGGGTAAAGACAAGTTGTGAGTATACCCTCTCTGACAAGGAGCTCTTCCGTCAACCCCTCCTGGTAGGTAACCCAAATGAGATGTATGAATCCCTACTCGTAGGGTGCATCTCAACCTACGCTAGCTAAGTAGTTCTAGAACACAAGGATTGTTTCTAAGGATCACACCCTCTACTGAATAACAAGTGAGTCTCCATCCTTAGGTTCACTCGGTGCTGAATCCTACTCCTAACTGAATAGACACTGAACTGATTACCTGAACTGAACTGATACTAAAGGTATTGTTTAGCAGAGCTAAATTGAGTTTACTTAGTTTCGCTGACTAACGGAATGCTACTGAGATCTGGGGACTAGTGGAGAGTACTAAAGTTACTGCGATTTCTAGGAATATTGAGGTTACCGAGATTACTTAGATTACTGAGGAAGACTGGACTAATACTGAGTTTATTGAGTTTTCCTGAGTCATGTGACTGGATGAATTCTAATGATCATAGCTTGACTGAGAGTATCGTCAAAACATAACACTAGCTCTAGACACACAGCTAAATTATAGGGTACAAGTACCCCTAGGACTCGATAGCATGAAACTGATAGGACATGACACTTCTTGAATACATGACCAATATCAACAATTCATAGTACATTAATTTGGGGATTTCATGAAGAATATGTTTATCATAGTCTTGTACATGAATGGAATTGCATATAAACATGTCATACTTTCATCAACCTAATCTCATGGACATTCCCTCAACCATTCATAACGCACACAATATCATAGAAGTCATTCTTGGTTATAGGGTAAAGCATGCATTTATCTCTTGGGCCATAATTAAGCTATAATGCATAATTTCTATTCTCTTAAGCATTTTATCAAACACCTAGGATGCATGACTTAGTGCATATTCATGACCATCAAATTAAAACAACAAAACTCCATATTTCAACTTAATTTCATATGTTTCAGACCACATACTAGCATAGGCTCATGAATAACACATAAGGATTCTAACTTGGGAATCATACAATCATCATCACATGGACATAATCAACCCACAATAAAATATTCACAATACAAGATTTAAAACTTGATTCTTGGGCTTCATGGATGAAAGGAATACATGAATTAACACTTTACATACCTTAGTTCTTGATTCTATGAAGATTGACGGAGAGATTCTTGAATTTGAGTCTTGGATTCAAATCCCCAATTGAAAACCCTAGCTTGTTATTGAGAGAAACTTTAGAGAAACAATATATTTTGGGTGAATTTTGGCTGAATCATGTGTTATTGGGTATATATAGGGGTGAGAAATTGACCCTTTTAACCCTTGGACGCGTATTTTGATTCTGTGAAAATTTCTCGACCTGGACCATGGCGCGATGCGGCTCTATCGTGTCGTGTCATTGGAATTTGACAACTCTAAATTTGATCCTTGGCACGACGTGCCATAATCATGGAGGCTCATTGGATTTTGATGATTGCCATTTTGGTTGGCTCCGCGATGCATTGATGGGTCAGGTGGCACACTTTCTTACTAAAATGGCTCTAATTCTTCGTCCGAGTGTCAAATTTAGACGAATTTGGTATCGATGAAAAGCTTATTCAATTTTCCACATGATAAAAAGTGAAAATATTGAAAATACCACATCTATAAAAGTGGATTCATTTTTGAAACAAGTCTTTTGAAATCTCACACATATCTTCATAGCCTTAATGAATTTTCGAACTAAGTAGGAAACACCTTCATCATCCTCACTAGAATCAGATTTGGAATCTTTTAAGTCCAAAGATTTCTCCTTCTTAGTCTCTTTCTTCTCTTTATATTGTTGCTTCTTCTGCTCGTAGGTATTCAGAGTTCTAATTAACTCATCCATGGTAGGAGTCTTAAGGTCTCATTCTTAAGAAATGGCATTAACTTTAATCTTCCATGACTTAGGCAGTATATCTAATATCTTCCTCACCTGTTTCCTTAGTCGAATAACTTAACCAAGATAGTGTAGTTCATTGGTGATAGAGATGAACCTAGTGTGCGTCTCCTGAATAGTTTCACTTTCCTTTATAGGAAAGCTTAATAGTGAGTATTAATTAAGCATATCCACATTTGATTCTGTGACCTGATTGGTTCCTTCATGAGCAGTTTTTAGACAATCCCAAATTTTTTTTGTACTCTCACAAGCAAAAATACAATTATACTCATCAAGTCTTATTCCACACACCAAAATTTTCTTAGACTTAAAATCCTTTTCAATCTTTTTGTGATCCTCTTCATTGTATTCCCTTCGAGTTTTGGGAACCAATTTAGTAATTTCACCTTCTTTAACTTCTCTCATAGGAATATGTGTTACATCACAAATTATATCCCATAATGCATTATCCACAACCATTATAAAGTCATGTATCTTTGTCTTCCACCAACCATAATACTGTCTATTGAAATGAGGTGGTATGGTGGTTGATTGTCCCTTCTCCAAGTTTGGTGGTGCTACCATGACTCAGGATCCACTCTAGTTGTTAATTATTTAAAGTGTACTCTGATAATAATTGTTGAATTATATGATTTCACAACCAACAAGGACCAGGTCCCTTAGGAAATATTAATAATGGTAAAACAAAACCAAAACCAAAACCTAGATACACAAAAACAAATTAACAAATTAGATTTTTACGTGGAAACCTCCTTGGTCAAGGGAGAAACTCCATGACTTGATCTCTGAGGATTTTTCAAGCTTCACTATAATCAAGCAACCATTGATTACAGACTCCACCATACTCAAAAAGGATTTACCTTTAAATCCTAACACATGTAAAAACTCTATTACAATCAAATGAGATAGCTCTCCCTCACCTCTTTTAATCAACTGGATCTAGTCAATTGCCTACTAGGTAACTCTACCTAAGCAAACACTCAGCATAATAAAAAATTATTATTACTCACCACCATTAGAGTAAACTACTATTGTAGAACTAGATTCAAGACACAAGAAAATAGAAAACTAAAATCTATCAGGTCCCTAATAGAGCAACTTTCTATTTCCTTGTACTAGAGTAACTTTTGCAATTCTTGAAGAATGATTTTTCAAAAAGCTATGTCCATAGGCTGATCGACTTTGCTTATATATATTGAGAGATAATTTGAGTTAGAATTTGATTAGACCTGGTGTCCCACATTGTACATTGCATACTTTCACAGTAATAATACTACAAGACAAACTGTGTAGAGTGCTACGGTGTACAGTTGTCCCTCATCAATTCTCAGGAAGTAGGCATATGACGGACCTGGTCCTTGAATGTATTGGTAGTCATTATCAAAACATAAAATAATAAAACTTAATTGAAATATCTGATTTCACACAAAACATAAAATAATAGAACTTAATTGAAATATCCGATTTCACAATTTTCTTATGTGTACTTAAGTAATTTAATACCTTCACTATACTCGAGGTTTTGGATTACTTTCTCCCAACATAAAATAGATATATCTATCGATAGAGTAGCGATTGTTTTATCCCTTCTAGATCAAAAGGTTGAAAAACAAGAATTTTCGACTTTGAAACTACTTCAAAACTTAAATGAAAATCTCAAAATAATTTAAGAAAATACAGAGTCGCCACTTGATTTAAGAAAATATAAAAATAAAACTAAAAATATTTTAAAAGTTTAAAAACAAAAATAATCCTTTGAAATAGAGAAACTAGGTAAGAATTCAGGTTAAGAAGGTTTTTAAGGAACTCAAGAAGCGCCTGTAAAATGATTGACAGAAAGACTCTTAGACTGATTTGTAAAAATGACTAATTTTGAAAACTTGGCTAACTTTGTAAAATCTGAAATTTATTTCTAAATATGGCATTCATTTCATTCAAGTGAAAAAAATAATTTATCTAAATTAAAGGAAGATCTACTTAAACTAATTTTCAAATTGCTATTTTAGGATACGTGCGCACGTAAGTATCATGTTAAATAATAATAGTGTATATGAAAAAAATAAATTGTTATTTGTACATTATATTATTAAGTATAAAAGTCATTGGTACACTATTAAATATACATGTTAATAGTAACAAAAAGGAAACATCAAAACAATTCGTGAATCATCTAAAATTTGAGAAAACACAGCATATTGCCACTATGATTATGATGTTTAAATTTGTGCATTGAGCATAGTGTCATTAGTATCCTATTAGTATATGATACTCTTCCATCCCAATTTAAATGCACAGTTTCAATTTTGAGAGTTGAACTTCCTTTGACATGCAATGTTTAAAGTGTTTTTTTATAACTACCGCATATTATTATTTACCAAGTAAGATATACAAAAAAAATTATCCACAGATTGAGCATCTAGCCTACAATTTTTCTAAGGCCATCAACCACTATATATCTATACAATTAGGTTAATAAGGATAGAAATTTATGGTCTCTAGTTTCTTATCTATCTTTCTCATCATAGACCCACGTATGACCACCAATTGGATAATATGCCACACCATATCATTTCGTCCTTTGACATTGTTGCAACACTCGTGCATTTCTATCTAATCATACATGATAGATTGTCCTTGCTAAGCATAGACTATAGCTTGCGACTTGAACAATTCTATCATTAGTATGTATCACAATCCACTTTATCCTCTTGCCAAGTTTGAGCAATGCATTGGAGTCCTTGTCGTTGTAGCATCTTGTTCCCAAATTCCTCGTGAGTAGATGCACCTATTAGAGGATGATCCTTTTAATAGTATACTCTACTGATTGCCAATTTATGGAACAAGTAAGTAAACGTGGTTCACAGAAGTAAAATTTGAACACAGTATTTTTACGTGAAAAACACCCGGCTCAAGAAAGGTGTAAAAAATCATGACCTGTACCTCTATAGGATTTAACCCAACTTCATTATAACTCTTGAGCCTCAACAACCAACAAAATTACAAGACTTCTTGTAAAGTATGAATTAAAACTTCTAACTCCTATAACTACAAAAACACAAATCTTCCCAAGATAATTGTTCCCAAGTCTTCAAGTTCCCCAACTTGAAGACACAACTCCTAACTCATTTTATAGATCACTAAGACTAGAATGACTCATTACAACTCAAAGAACCTACCTACTACAAACAGTTTAAGACTTGCTAAGTAAGGGACCAGGTTCTTCTTCGAGTAAGTGAACTATTTTGTTGATTATTGATTATCTTGTCAGTGCATGAATGAATGCTTTGAATGTATTTTACTCTATTTAAGCCAACACCTAATAGATTCCTTTATTTAATGTATATTTCTATCATCACTACGACTCCCAGGTAGTTTTACATATTTTTTTCTACGTTCTCTCCCTCTTGTCCTTTGAATAGAACTCTTCTTGATTATCTCATAATTTATGCAAGACTTCTTATTCGACTGAACTTCTTTAAGATTTCTTGTTCAACGCAACTTCTACACAACTTCTTGTTCAACTCAACTTTTGTTGTGATAAGTGTTATCCACTCCTATTTTGCACGCAGAGTCATTTTTTCAATAACTTTCCTGCAGCTTTGTTCACTTGGATAGAACAGCTTGCACAACATGTTTCATTCACATGTCTATGATCAAAACTTCACAGTCCCTAATAAATTCCCCTTTTTTGATGATGAAAAACTTAGCAGCTCAGTACCCAGTTATTCAATCCTGACATACTCAGTAAACAAATCAAAATAGAAAATCACAGAATGAAACAAGTTAAGTTAGTTGGGTTATAAGCACTGTATAATCTGTTCTCCCCCCTTTTGACATCATCAAAAAGCTTGAACACTAAGTGAAAATAGTTTAATAATTTATGGCCACAGGGGTTATCACTAAAGCAATCAAGAATTAAAGAAAGAGAACAACCATGCATTAAGAAAATAGAAGCAGAACACATTAAGTAGAAGAAAATCCATTGCAGTCATAGAACAAAGTACAATTTATAATAAACCAATAGTAGCATCAAAAGAGAAATAGCTTGGACCAAAAGATAGTAAGGAAAGATTCCTAAGGCACTAAGAAGGGCTTAAGTGGATAATGAAGAGGGGATAAGAGAGGTCAGCTTCTTAATGATATCAGCATTGTCAGCTCTTTCCTTTTCTAAGATAGCTGAGAAGGAAGAAATTTATGCTTGAAGAACCTATTTTTCCTCTTCATGAGCAGCCTGGGAAACTTCTAGTGCATCTTGTGCCACTTCTACTTAACCTTACTTGACAGCAAGAGCATTTCTCAACCGTTGTATGGGGTTGCCAGCACTCTTCATAGAAACAGGTAACATAGAATGGTTCACAAATCCAACAACATCCTTTGTGGTCTGCAGTGACCATACTTTAACAGAACTATGAAAATTCTCAAAATTAGATACTAGCCAAAACTCATATGGAAAAACATGACCATTTGTATCTTTGACTAGAACCTATTGTATGTGTTTGATGATGAGTCAGGGAAGATCTATTGGTATTTCACAATCTAACAGCTCCATTAGGTGAGACTAAGAAAATTAGCAACTGTTCTTCTTTCCTATCTAGAAAGGATCATTTTATGAACCACATCAAAATGGAGCTGATAGAGGGGAGACTTCTTATTCTTTAGGACCCTACGATGAGAAAGAAGAAGGGGATTTCCAAAGAATTTCCTGGAAATATGAAGAGCTGATGGAAGATTATCAAGAGAAGGCCAAGCACCCTACACATAATGTCCCCAACATCTAGAAGAAATATGCATAATTCTACCCAGATCAGTAGGATAAAGGTTTATGATTTTTCCATGAACAGTGGTTGAGACCATATCCCCAATGGAAACTCCATTTGTGTAAAACTCATAGACTTCATTTTTTCCAAACTTTCTTTGTTGATCGCATTGCATAAACAGATGTGACCACCTCTATGCTCTCAACTTGGTGACTAAGATATCTATATTAGGACCCTTAAAACTAGGAACAACTCTACCCCTAGCAAAATTTTATTTTTGAAAGTGGAGAACATAATATGACTGAGAAACTTTGTCAGCAGGATTATCAACATCAATATCAAAGTCAAGATCTGGATCAATGTTAGTAGAAGGACCAGGAGGAGTATCAGGAAGAAATTCAAAGTCTGAGTCAGATGAGTCAGAAGGAACAGGTTTAGATACTCATTTATTTAGATGTGAAGTATACTTTGATGAATCATTGGAGTAAGTAGAGGCTTTGAAAGTAGCAGTAGATTTTGAGGATGAGGAAATTTTAGAAGTGGTTTTTGGAGTTTTATGAGGTAATGATGGTTTTGGAGTTTTAGCAATAATGTGCTTCAATTTTCTTTTGGAACAAAGAAGAATATCAGGAGATAAAGAAGCAGAAGGAGCTACCCATTTTCTTTTATTAGCACAAAGTGGTTCTTCCAAGGAAGCCTCTTCTTGTTTCTTCTTTCCCCTAGTGTGTGTAATACGAGAAGTAGGGTGAACAGGGAAGGGTTCTACTCGTACATTATCAACAACATCAATAGAGGTGACAGAGGGTTTTCTTTTAGTCTTAGATCTGCTTCGTCTAGGAACCAGGTTAGTAATAGGGATATCATTTTGATTAAGGATCTAAAGAGGGACATGAGATGGAAGTGAGGGTACAAATAATGGTTGAGGATTATCAAAGAATTGTGAAAAAGGTGTTTTCAGGGTTTTAAACATTTCGAAATCTGATAACTTAATTGTGATGGGGGAGAGATGAATAGAGGTAGCGTGATGTTTAGGTGAAGTATAATGGATGTGAAAGTATCAATGGTGGAGTCAGTGGATGGCTTGGATGAAGATGATAACATGGTGAAATTTATGATAACCAGTGATTTCTTTGTGGAGATAAGAGTGATGAATGAGGGTAAAAGGAGAAAACATATTTAAAGAGGAGAAGAGAAAGATGAATCATGGATGAGTTGTATTTGGAAAAGGAAACTTAATGATAACTTGGTTTAGTTCAGATGGGAAAGGATTGACCGCCTTTTTAAAAAAAAAAAAGCTTTTGGTTTTTTGGCGGCTTAGGGGTAACAGAAGGAAACATATAGATAACCTATTTCTCTTTAAACTACTATGGCAAACAATAATCATACCTAGTTTTTGACTAGTCAACGATTAAAATTTCCTTGATGTTCCAGTCTAACTGCAAAACCAATACATAGCTGAGTTAATTTACCTTAAAATCTTGGAATTAGGATACACAATAAACATGTGTGAGACTGAATTATGCAACAATCACTTCAGAGCAGTTTATACTAGTAAATTGTCAAGGGAGATTTATACAATTTTAATCATCCCCAAGAGTAACCTATTCTTTTCAAAGTATTATCTACTCAAAGCCTTAGTAAATATGTCAGAAATTTGTTCCTCAATAGAACAAAACATAATTGATATATGACCTTTCTCAATATTATCTCTAAAACGTGATGTCTAATATCAATATGCTTGGTTCTTTTATGTTGAATAGGATTTTTAGCTATGTTAATAGCACTTGAATTATCACAAAAAATAGGAACACAACCAACATCTATACCAAAATCCATAAGTTGTTGCTTAATACACAGTAATTGATCATAACAAGAACCTGTAGCAACATTTTCAGCTTCAACAGTGAACAAAGCTACTAAATTTTTCTTCTTAGTGGATCAGGTAATCAAACATGATCCAAGGAAGTATTCCATGCCTGTAGTGCTTTTCTTGTCTACCAAATATCCTGCATAATCAGCATCAGAGTATCCTACTAAATCAAAGTTACTACTTTTAGGATACCATAATCCAAGATCACTGATTCCTTATCTAAAGATTCTTTTCACAGATTTTAGATGTGTTTATTTTGGATTTGCTTGAAACTTAGGACATAGTCCTACACTGAAGACAATGTCAGGCCTGCTTGCAGTAAGGTACAATAATGACCCTATCATACCTCTATACATCTTTTGCTCTACATTAGAACTTGTTTCATCCAGATCAAGCTTTGTGGCAGTGGCAATGGGAGTACTGATTTATTTTGCCTCCTCCATGGAGAATATTTTGAGAAGCTCTTTGGTACACTTTTGTTGATGGATCATTATCCCTGATGCTGACTATTTTATTTGCAAACCTAAGAAGTAATTCATCTCCCCCATCATGCTCATCTCAAATTCACAGCTCATGAGTTTGGCAAACTCATGAGTCATATTCATGTTGGTTGACCCAAATATAATGTCATTTACATATACCTACATAACTAACAAATCCTTTCCATTAGTTTTTTTCAAAAAAGGTATTGTCAATTTTACCTCTAGTATTCCCATGTTCCAGTAAAAATTTTGATAATCTCTCATACCAGGCCCTTGGTGCTTGTTTAAACCCATACAAAGCCTTATCAAGTTTATACACATGATTAGAAAACTCCTTGATTTCAAATCCTAGAGGTTGCTTAACATAAACTTCCTCCTTAAGAACGTCATTTAAGAATGCACTCTTCATATCCATCTATTAGAGAATAAACTCCATATAAAAAACAAAGGCAATAAGTAAAATTATAGCTTCAAGTCTTTCTACAGGAGCAAAAGTCTCATCAAAGTCAATTCCTTCTTCTTCATTGTATCCTTGAACCACCAATATTTCCTTATTTCTTGTGACTTTTCCATGCTCATCAACTTTATTTTTGTACACCCACTTAGTCCCAATTACTTATCTATCTTCTGGGATAGGAACTAAGTGTCATACCTTAATTCTCAGAAACTTAATTAATTCTTCCTGCATGGCTATAATCCAATCAACATCAAGCAAAGCTTTAGTTATCTTCTTTGGCTTAATCTCTGACAAGAATGCCTTTAAGGCACACATACTTCTCAATCCAGACCTTGTGGTGATCCTAGATGTGAGATCAGTGAGAACATTCTCAATAGGGTGTGATCCTTGATACTTGTATCCTCTTGGGATAAAGCCTAGTGAGCTACTAGGATAACTGCTAATGTTCTGAGATGGGGTAGTTTGTGGCTCAGTTCCCCCTGTCACTATGCCTTCAGCTTCAGTTCCCCCTGTTAAATTGCCTTCATGTTTGATAGATCCAGTTGAAGAACCGTGTTGTGTAACCTGTTCCTCAATGTCACTTCCTTCCTACAGGTTAGTCTTAACACAAGATTCATCAAAGATCACATGCATGCTTTCTTCAACCCAGTTAGTTCTATTGTTTAAAACCCTATAATCCTTACTATGAATAGAATAACCTAGGAAGATTCCCTCATCACTTTTAGCATCAAATTTTCCCAGATTATTCTTTCCATTATTGTGTATGAAATATTTACAACCAAAGGTTCTAAAGTGAGAAATGTTAGACTTTCTTGCTTTTAGTAATTCATAGGGAGTCTTCTCTAACATAGGTCTAATCATGCATCTATTTATGATATATGTTGCAGTACTTATTGCCTCAGCCCAAAGGTTTTTGCCAATATTTGCTGCAAGCATCATTGTTCTAGCCATATCTTTCAAGGTTCTATTTTTTCTTTCCACTACTCCATTTTGTTGTGGTGTTCTAGGAGATGAGAAGTTATGATTTATACCATTTGCTAAACAGAAGTCTAACAACTTTATATTCTCAAATCTTGTACCATGGTCAAACCTTATGGAAACTAATGAAGTGCCCAGTTTCTTTTCAATTTTCTTAATGAAGATTTTAAGGACATCAAAGGAATTTTCTTTAGTGGCTAGAAATAAAGTCCATGTGAATCTGGAATAATCATCAACAATTACAAAAATATACCTTTTTCGATCTCTGCTTTGAAGTTTCATGGGTCCATATAAGTCCATATGAACCAGGTCAAGGTACTTGGTAGTGCTCACATGGTTCTTTAACTTAAAAGAAGATCTTACCTGCTTCCCCCTTACACATGAACTACATAAGTTTACTTCCTTGAACTTAGTCTTTGGTAATCCCAATACCATGTCTTTGGAGGAAAGTATGTTTAATTGTCTCAGACTTGCATGACCAAGTCTTCTGTACCAATGGAGGGGATCATTTTCTATAGAACTTAGATAAGTTAACTCAGGTCCTGATAGTGTCATGATGTCATCTTTATATCTATTTATGTATCTTCTTGAAGTGAGCACAATCTCTTTGGTATCCATTCTCTTGACTTTGACTCCTACAGCAGTAAAAATAACTTTATTAACTTTGTCACACAGTTGTAAGATACTCAGCAGGTTATGTTTTAATCCTTCTAAAAGATAGACATCCTCCAATGCTCTTGACTTAGATGATCCAATCTTTCCAACTCCAGTAATGATTCCCTTTTTTCCATCACCAAAAGAAACTCCTCCTCCATCAATTTTGAAGAGTGAAAGGAACTTTTTCTTGTTACCGGTCATATGTCTTGAGCAAGCACTGTCTAAGTACCAGTTCCTTTTGCTTTCTTTCACCTTCTCCTGCATAAGAAATCAATGGTTAGACTTAGGAACCTAGACAAGCTTGGGTCCTGTTTTATGAGTGAAAGGATGAATTAAATTTTTTCTAGTCCATACAGGCAACATGTAGTGCAACCTATTTCTCTGACCAGAATTAGTTTTGTTCTTTTTGGTTTGAGAAAATTTGTAAGCCAGGTTTTGACTGTTTGATATGCTTTTTGTAGGCACTAGACATTTAGTGGTGGTATGTCCAAGGTTTCCACAAATATAACATAAATCTTCAAGGTTATCAACACCTTTGTGGAATCCCAAACCTGCCTTTTCATTGTAATTTATTTCACTTAATTTATGAATAATTGTTGAGGAGTTTGTCCATCTGTTTGCCCTTTTAAGATCAAGTTTTAGTTTAGAAGCTTCTTGACTCAACTTATTCATTTTTTTTAGTTAAATCATGGCATTCTTGTTTGTATTTAACTATCTCAAGTTCAGGATTTTCTTGTTCTTTACTCGTGGCCTTTTTTCCATTTTTAGTAAGAGTTAATTTGAGAACTTCAGACTTAAGATCATTGTTTGATATCTCAAGTTCCGCAACCTGTTTCTTGAGAGTGTAATTTTCCTTGTCAACTGTACCTGTGCAAGCTTTTAAATCAATGAGATCAAGTTTAAGACTAGCAAGACTGTTGAACAATTCATCCCTATCAGAGGTTAACTCTTGGAAATCATCAATCAATGCATTCATCAAGGAAATAAGTTTTGGTTTTGAAAACAATTACAGTTTTTTTTTAAGTTCAAGTATACTTACCTTAGAGCCATCATATTCTTTATCTAAGTCTGAATCTCCAAGAGCCATGAATGCAGTTTCATTAACTTCATCTTCATCTGAATTAGATCCCCAGGCTGCTATCATTGCATGTTCCTCATTCCTTTTTCCCTTTTCTTTCAATTCCTTTTCAGCCATTTCCTTCTTCTATTCTGTTTCCCAAACTGGACAGTCTCTGATCTGATGATTAGCTTTTCCACACTTGTAGCACCCATTTGGATTATCATTGGAACGTCTCTTAGTACTTGCTCCCTTCTTCTTCTTAAAGAATTTCCTAAAGTTCTTAGTTATCTAGGCAACTTGCTCCTTATAAAGTTCAAATTCCGCATCACTATCAGAAGCTTTCAATGCCAAGATTTTCTCAGGAGGTACTTGTTATTTGGTTCCATAAACTTCTATTTCATAAGTCCTTAAGTTCCCTACTAGTTCATCCAGGGCTATACTTGCAAGATCCTTATCTGATTCCCTGATTGCAATCACTTTAACATTCCATTTTGATTTAGATAATACCCTCAGTATTTTTTCAACTTGTTCCTCCTCAGAGTTGACTTTTCCTAAGGAAGTCAGCTCATTTATCAAAGTATTAAACCTTGTCATCATCTCGGGTTTCATTTTCCTTTATTTTGAATGCCTCATACTTAGTGAAAAGGACAGAGATCCTAAATTTTCTTACTTGAGAGGTACCTTCATGAGCATTTACCAGTACATCCCAAATTTACTTAGCAGTAGTACAGGTTGATACCCTGTCGTATTCAGCAGGTCCTAATCCACAGACCAAGATGTTCTTGGCCTTTGCATTTTTCTTCAAAGCCAACAAGTCATCAGGAGTAAATTCACTCCTTACTTTCTTGACTTGTTCACCATCAACCAACTTCATTGAAATAGTGGGACCATTAGTAATCCTGTTCCATAATTCATAGTCTTCAACTTGGATGAACATCTCCATCCTTGCTTTCCACCAGATAAAGTGAGAGCCATCAAAAAGTGGAGGTCTAGTAGTTGACTGACCTTCACTATAACCAGTAAGAGGTGTGGAATTCACATGTTGATCGTTTCTTAGGTGAGAGCCTTATTTAAGATAACCTCGCTCTGATACCACTTGTTAGAATACGAGCCCTACTAATTTTAATATTATACTCTATTGATTGCCTATCTGTGGAACAAGTAAGTAAACATGGTTCACAGAAGTAAAAGCTGAACACAATGTTTTTACGTGGAAAATACCCGGCTCAAGAAAGGTGTAAGAAACCACGACCTGTACCTCTACAGGATTTAACCCAACTTCATTATAACTCTTGAGCCTCAACAACCAACAAAATTACAAGACTTCTTGTAAACTAGGAATTAAAACTTCTAACTCCTATAACTACAAAAACATAAATCTTCCCAAGATAAGTGTTCCCAAGTCTTCGAGTTCCCCAACTTGAAGAAACAACTCCTAAATCAATTTATAGATCACTGAGACTAGAATGACTCATTACAACTCAAAGAACCTACCTACTACAAACAGTCTAAGACTTTCTAAATAAGGGACAAGGTTCTTCTTCAAGTAAGTGAACTATTTTGTTGATTGTTGATTATCTTGTCAGTGCATGAGTGAATGCTTTGAAAGTCGTTTCTTCTATTTAAGACAACACCTGATAGAGTCCTTTAGTTGATGTATATTTCTATCCTCACTAGGACTCTCAGGTAGTTTCACTCTTTCTTTTCTGCCTTCTTTCCCTCTTGTCTTTTGAATAGGACTCTTCTTGATTATCTCATAATTTGTGCAAGATTTCTTGTTCAACTGAACTTCTTCAAGATTTCTTGTTCAACTCAACTTCTTCAAGACTTCTTGTTCAACTCAACTTCTGTACAACTTCTTGTTTAACTCGACTTCTGTTATGACAAGTATTATCCACTCCTATTTTGCATGCAGAGTCATCTTTTTAATAACTTGCCTGCAACTTTGTTCACTTGGATGGAACAGCTTACACAACGTGTTTCATTCACATGTCCATCATCAAAACTTCACAGTCCCTAACAACATCCAAAGAAAAAATAATCGTGACTTTCTTCATGTTGGTCACAAAATGGACACGGCGCAGTTGTAATGGCACCCCAATAGTCTATCTCTAGTGCGAAGCCTTTCCATTAGCATAAGTTGGAAGATAAAGTTCCACTTGGTACATAATTAATTGTGGCACATTACCTTTTGCCATGTTACTTTAGGATAATCTCTTCCCATCAACGTATACAATTTCTTAATAAAGAATTTCCTTTGCCTCATGAGTTGTGTTCTATCCAAGCTAATACTCTCCGAGTACTTTTTGCCATCAAGTATCTTAGCGACTATTCACACAGCTCATTTGTAGCCAACTTCCCAAATAATACTTTTTTCTGAAACAAACTATAAAAAGAAATATATCATACAATCAGAACAAAAGACACTTCATTTCATATATTTCCTAACTTTTTACTTTAATTAAGTTATTGCAATACAGATTCGAGAATTTCCCTTTTGGCCCTATACACTTAAAAGAAAATTGAATCTAAGAGATCCCAAAGATTGAAAATACTACCTTATTTTATGTAGCACAGAAGCACTCAACGCACCTAAAGCTTATATTTTTGGTGCATAGGTTCCACATGAGCTTGTCTTGCATAATCTAAGTAGAAACTACATAAAATATTTAAGGTTTTTGAAGAATAGTTTACATATTTAAGAACTACATAAAAGTACTATAAGTAATATTAAATCCTTTTCTCTAATTATTTTCAATCATATTGATATTATCATTGCAGCTAGGAACTTATAGTCTATATCGAGCTTATGACGTAATAACAGCCGCAGAACAACAAATTTGTTAAGCTTACAAAAACATTGTAGTTAAAACAAAGTAAAACAGGTCCATTAAGTGTTTCAAGCGCATGAACTTATAGGACTAAACACACAAAGATTAGCAAAATCTTGCCCAGGTGCATGAAAGAATCTACACTGTTCAGTAGAATAACATACCTCCCTAGTTGGATTAATCTCAAGAAACTAATTAAGGTGTCTTATTTGGTATACCCATCTGAAAATCATTTACAATTTAAGTTTGTCATTTGGTGATTTGCACAAATCTTTTATTGTATGTAGCAGACCCAAAGGATGCTAGAGAAAACATGGCGTAATAATCAACAACAACGACAAAAACACATATCCAGTATTATCTCACAAAGTTACGATGTCAAAGGTAGAGTAAGAAAAATAACACTGTGCTATAAAATGGAGTGTGCCTCTTTATATTGCACTCTTCAAATACTCCCCACAACCAAGTACTACTACCTAATTTCTAATATATAATCTTTCTCAAGTTATTACAGTCACACCAAGGCATCTGGAGAGTTTATATGCTTTAGTGAAGCTTTTGCTCGGATTCGTTGGGGGTGCGGATAACTTGTGTGGTAAAATAGATCTATTATAAATACCATGGATCTATTTTTATTTGTGCGTGGCTATTTCTTAACTTCTCTAAATATTTTTATTTTTATTTTGAGTTTATTCCTGTTAGTTTTATCGATATTCATATCTTGGGGGGTGATTATATGGTAATTGGTTAAATGCTTTACTATAGTATTCTTTATTTTTTTTCCCTTAGTTTTTATAATTCTTCAATATTATTTTGAAGGTATTCTAAATATTTCATATCTTTTGTTTCAAAATATACAATTAGATTATCTTTCATAAGTTTTTCTAACAATATTATTTCTTCCATATTTTCTCTCCAATATTTTAAATATTCATAGTCTATCATTTTATCCTGTAGTAATTGCAGAGTTACAAATTTTTGTATAATAATTTATCCTAATTGTAATGTAATGTATATCTAATTCTAGATTTTCAATGCTATTTATTATCTTGTGTTGTTCTTCTCGTAGCGAGTTTTTTAAATTATATAAACTATCACATGTACTTTTTCCTAAATTTTCTAGGATTTCTTCTATCCATGTTAATTTTTCTTTTAGATTCTCCATTATTTTTCTAATTCGGTTTCTATAATTAATTTCTTCATTTAGATTATCTTGATTTTCTCTAGATTTTCTAATATATTCTAACATTTCTTAATCTGAATAATATCCATCTGGGTAATTATCCAGGTATAACTGTTCTATCCAATTTATAGTTTCAATTTCATAGTCTAATACTTTTTCTAATATTATTCTCTTAATATCTATAATTTATATATCTTTAAGTATATATAAGATTAATATTTTAAGATTATCTATCATTTAAAATTTGTTAAATACTTTATTATAATATTTTTTAGTTGTTTGTTTTAATATCATTAATTCTTCTATATTTTCACTAAGAAATTGTAGATATTGTATATCTATTTTTCAAAATTCTAAATATACATAATTTATCATAGTTAGTGTGTGGGTTTGGTATGTAAGTATTTATAAGAGTAGTTTGGTAGGTGTGGTATATAATTAATTCTAATCATAAAATATCTATCAAATATTTTTTCCAATATGATTTTTCTTATATCTACTATTTCTATATCCTTAAGTACATATAAAACGAGTATTTTAAATTTATCTACCATTTCGTCAGATAACTAATTATCCATTTTTCATAAAAATTGCTATTTTCAAAACATTCCCTTCAATCATACACATAACAAAATATGATTATATTAGATTACTATATACTAGATTATTCTTAAATAACATGTTCTTCTATCACAATTAGCATGGTAATCTGGATACTTTCCCCTTAAACAATATCTCTACTCTGGCTACTTCCCTATCACGATTTCTTACCTTATCGGTTTCACCTTTAGGATGGCATAGTTCCTAGGAATTTTTCTCCTTTTCCATTTTTCTAATAAACTTCTTAACATGCTATTTTTCGAATAATTCTACTATAAAGTAACTAACATGAACTTATTTTATCATATCATGATTGTTAGGAATTTATGAATTTAGCTATTCATAATAGTAAATGAATATACTGTTATGGTAGTTTTGATAATTCTAAGCTTTGTTCCTGCATAGATTTTTTCATTGAAATATATACCTGTCTTTTTAATAAATAAACAAAATACTTTTTTAGATAAGAGAGAGTTTTTTGCTTCAACGCATGAAGGCTTTCCTTCATCTAAGCAAGTGCTCGTTTATTTATATTCTTAGAAATGAAAACGCGTACACTATTTTTCTTTACATCTGTTAGCTACTTTAAAAAAGTAAAGAAAAATGTCTCTGCAAAGTCCTAAAGCTAATTTTTACACATGTCTAATCTAATAATGGCACTACTTGCCAAAAAAGACTAGTAAATAATAAGAAAAGTCAAAAACCCTAAGGGTACTTACATAATAATTTACGTAAAGCTATCTAGCTATTTTAAATATTCCATATGTCTTTTTCACCTTTAATAACTTGAATTACTTTCTTTGTCTTCTTTCTTTATCCGTAGTTATCTTCTTTTTATTGCTCTGTATCTCCATTATTGCATCATATCTTGCATCTTCCAGCTGTCGCTTTTATCTTCTTCTATTCCAGTTGAACTTTTGGGACAATATTAGCTTCTCTATTACATTTTGAACATTGATGATCTGGATATTTTTGTCCAATTAACTTGCAATATCTGGTTAATAATTCTTCCGAAATAAATTTTTCTCTAATAGCTCTGGTGATAGGTTTTTTCTCTGGATTGAGTAACGTCAAGATGCATTGCCTAACGTCTTCCATATCTGCTTCTCGTAGTTTCTTTGAATTTGAGTATACTATTACATTACCTCTTGAATAATAACTCCATATAGGATTTCTGTTGCAATAAGTGTTTGCTAACTCTTGAAGAATTGTGGATAGTTCGATAATTCTCTTATTTGCATAAAAATTTTGTATCTCAATTCTAGGTATTTCTAGTTGTGGAATAATATCTTCTGGTATAATCATATCTCGGGTCATTCCTATTTTTACAACTTGTATAGGTGATTTAACTTCATCATACAATATCTCTGCTAGTGCTGTGTAAAATTTTATAAAAAAAATAGGTTACCTTTGGTTATTCTTTTAAAAATGTTAAATGAATCATATATTTCTAGTATATCGGATATTTCATTTTCGTCTTGGGTATATATAGTACTAAGTAGTCCATATTTGTAACATGTTTTAACTAGATTTGGATTGATTTTGGGTAAAGCAATTAGCTTATTGTATCCGGTTAGCTTCTGGGTTATGTAATTTGTATGTGGTTCTTGGATGTTTATAGCTCTGGGGTTAGTATTTAAGAAGTTTTATATTTTATAAATATTTTCTATGTATGTTCGGGCTGTATAGTTATAGATCTTTTTATCTTGGTTTAAACTATCTCGATATGTGGTAATTTGTGGAGGTATGAACAAGGGATCTTTTGGTGTATTTGGAATATATGGCTTATCAAATAGCTTGTTTATGTTCATATTTGTGTTTTTCCTAACTCCTTTGCTTGTACCTGCAGAAGTAGATTGATAAACGTTATAGGTTTTACGGAGTATCCCAACGTCTTCTTCTAGCTCTAGAATTTTAATGTCTTCCGATTGACATAGCTCTGGAATTTTAATGACTTCCGATCGACATAGCTCTGCACACTGCTAAGTTAGCTGATTTGTAGCTCCAGACTTCAGTTTAACTTCATTAGTCTTTAGCTTTTCTATTTCATTACCCATACTGTCCACTTTCATTGAAAGCGTAGTTAGGGTTTTGAATATCTTTTCTAAAGTATCATCTTGATATGTAATCTGCAATAACATTTTTGTTAGTACTAATTACTTAAATTATAAATGTAAAATTTAATATATTCAATACTAGTCTTCGAATCTCTTTTGTTGTAACTGAATTTTGTATTTTCTTTGTTAGCCACCAACGTACCTGTGTATTATCTGTTCGTACAATAAACTTGTTATATACAATATATGGCTCAAATGCTAATAAACATTTATATAATGAACATAATTTTTTTCTATTTATTTTCCATTTTATTTCTGTTTCATTAAACGTACCTGAGTAGTATCTACAATGGGGTTCTAATTTTTCTTCTTCATATCTATATTTAATTACTCCATAACTACATTCACTAGCATCTGTTTCTACTATATATATAAATTTTCTATTTTCGTGTGGAAATTGTAATTTTGGTAATTCTTTACAAAGTATTTTTATTTTCTGAACTTGTTTTTTATCTTCTTCATTGTAATTATATTCTAATCCTTTTTTAATTTGTTCTGTAAAGGCTTTAGGTTTTCTGTTAATTTTGGTATATATTCTCTTACTTGGTTTACTAATCCTAAAAATGATTGTAATTTTTTTTTGTATCTAATTCTTCTTTTGAATTTATTATTTTTTGTACTATATGTTGTTGCATTTTTACTCCACTTTTATCTATTTGTATTCCTAAAAATTCTATTTGATTTTTCATAATTTCAGTTTTCTTCTCACTTAAACTTATTCCCGAATTTTCTATTATATCTGTAAATTGTTCTAATAACTCTAAATGTTCTTCTTTTGTTTTTGTATATAATAGTATATCATCTATGTATACTATACAATTAGGTAATTGTTTAAAATAACTATCCATAAAATATTGATATCTATCTGGTGCATTTTTATATCCAAATGGTAGTACATTCCATTCATAAAATCCTTGTGGTACCGTAAATGCGGTTAATTCCTTAGATTCTTCTTCTAACTTTAAATGGTAAAATCCTGATTTAGAATCAAATTTACTAAAGTAATTATATCCTTGTGTTTGTCTTATTTTTAATATCTTATTTGGTATTGAGTAATTATATGTCATAGTTTTTGAATTTAAATTTCTATAATCAATAACCATCCTACTTTTTCCTCTTTTTTGTTCACTATGTTTATTTACTATAAATGCTGGGCTATTATGTTTACTATTACTTTTTTGTATATATTGTTTTTCTAATAATTCTTCTATGTACATTTTAAATTCTTTTAAATCATCAAAATTATATATTAATGGTTTCTGTGTTATTATGCTATTTTTATCTATTAATTCAATTTTTATAGTAGTTTTATGTTTTTCCCATGCTTTTAATGGATCTTCACTATATAATTTTTCTAATTTTTTATTAATTATTTCTATCTTATTTATTGAAAATATAGTTATTTCCTTTTTATTTATTGAAAATACGACTAGTTATATTGTATCTTCAGTATTTTTTATATTTTTTAATTTTGTGTAATTTTTTTACTTCCTTCTATCCAATCAGTTTTCTTTCTTATTTTATTAGTAACTCTTTTTGCTCTTATTCTCTGTTTACATGGTGTTGTAAACCACCAATCTGTTCTAGTTATTATATGTGGGTATAATTTATCTAAAAACGGCATTCCTAAAAGCATATCTTTTGATGTTAGCTCATAATTATATATTTCTTCTATTGTTAATATTTTATCCCACACTTGTGTTTTTACATTCTTAGCTTTATAAGTAATTAAGCTTCCTTCGTTATTAAATCCTTTAACTATTATTGGTGTTTTTAATTTATCCCATTTACTTTTTAGTAAACAATTATATCTACATAAATTAGCTTTTGCTCCTGTATCTATCATAGGCGTATAATATCTACTAATTTCTCTTTATTATATGTTATAGATAATTGTGTATGCTCTATGTTATATGGTTTTACTTGTTCTAGCCATTTTATTCCTAATATTATGTCTGCTTTTTGCATTTCTTCCTTTATTTCAAATTCTATTTTTATTTTTCTAACTCTTATTGTTATTTTTTTTCTGCTATATTTTTAGTGTTTATTAAGCTTCTTGGTAGATTTGGGCATATATTATTGTCAGATTTTATTTCCTCATTTTTTATTAGAAATCTTGCTATATAATTTTCTTCTTGTCCTGTATTTAAGAGTATTAAATATTATTTTTCATTTATTGTTCCTATTATGTAATATTGGTTTGAATTAGTTGTTGAACTTGTTTCATAACTTGTTTTTTTTTATGAACTTGATGATTCTGATTTTTAATAAGCTATTCTTTTTATTGTACTTATTCTATCATTTATTATTTCTAAAGTTTCTTCTATATCTATGTCTCTATAACTATAATCATTATTATCAATTGTTTTTACAAATTGTTCGAAAGGACTTTCTATTTGTATTTTGTTAATTTTATTTTTTTCCTTTATTTTATGTTTTGTTGTTAATACATATAGATTTTTACATCTTGCTGTAAATATTTTACTTCCTGGGGTTAGTTCTATTCCTGATATTTTCCAATATAATACTAATGATTTATCTATATTTTTATCTGTTATTGCTACTAAATAATTTGTACTTATTATAAATTTAAATTTTTGGTATATTAAATTTCCTTTTATGGCAGTTATTATACTTTTTTCTAGAGGATTTATAATTCTATCATCTGCTAGGTATAATTCTATTGATGTATTTATTTTTTCTCTAAAACATGCTTTTATCAATATTTCTGTTCCTCCAAGGTGTACATATTTTATTGGGTCTTTACCTTTTATATCGTTTATTTCTTTATTAATTATTCTTTTTGTTACTAGTGGTATACTAGCTCTTCCTTTTACATATCTACAATCTATTACATGTTCTTTTTGACTTACTACGTAGTATTCTTCTTTTATTCTACTAAATACGTTTTTTATTGTTGGTATTTTAAATATTTTTTCTACACTTAAATCTAATTTTTTTCCTTTTATTTCATCAATTATTTGACTATCAAATATTATTTTTTGATCTGTTCCTTCTTCATTTAAATATTCTTCCTTTGTTATTATTTTTATATCTTCTTCAGTTATTTGATTTATTCTTATATCTTCTTTAGTTATTTAATTCATCTAATTCACTATCTATTTCATTATCTGTTTCATTTTCTAAAATTTCATATATACTATCTTCACTTTATAATTCGTAATCTATATAATCTATCTGCATATATTCTGTATTTTCTATTTTTATTTCTGATATTTGTTTATTTTTTGGATTTTTAGGTAATTTACAATCTCTAGCTAAATGTCCTAATTTTTCACAATTATAACAAGTACATTCTTTTATAAATTTCTTTTTCCTATATGGTCTTTTATGTTTATATTTTTTTACATAATATCTTTTTCGTGGTTTCTTATATTTATATTTTGATTTTTTGTATTTCTTATATTTCTTATGTCTTTTTCTTTTCTTATAATATCTTTCTTCGCATCCAAATTGAGGTGCTATTTTATCTTTACAACATGCTAAATTTCTTATTAATGTTTTTTCCATTTTTATTTCTTCTCTATATTTTTTACATAGGTTTCTATACCATCGTTGTAAAAATTTTATTCTTGCTCCTAGAGTATCTACTATATTTGCTTCATCCCAACTTTTTATTATTTTTGAACTAAATGGTTCAGGTAATTTATTAAAATATAATTTTTTTATTTCTTTACTTTGTTCTGTATTATATGTTCCTTTATAGTAATATTCTTTAAATGCACAAGTATACTCATCTGTGTAACACATATTACATATTGCTAATTTTAACATTAAATTCCTATTTATATCTTTCTCTTTATTTTGTTTTTCTTCTGTTGTTGTCATGCTGCTAAATTCATCTTTTATAGTTATTTCATATTTTTTTAATAGTTCTATAGGTGTTAATTTAGTTGTTGTTGTTGTTGATGTTTCTTCTGTAGGCTTGTTAGCTCTTAATACCCTTTTACTATTTTCAGTTAGATTTGAAAATCATAATTTCACTATTCCTATTAGTGTTCTTTCTATATATTCTGGTACATCTGTTACATTTATATTATTATTTAATAATTGTTTTATCATATATCCTATCCATAATTGTATTATTTTTCTGTATCTATTACACAATCTAAGTATAAAAAGTTATAATTTTTATTAACTATTTGTTTTGGTGTCAATTTGTCATATTCATCCTTTAGATTATATCTTTTAAACTTATTCTTATAATATGTAGGTTTTCTTATTTCTGATGTTCTAGGTATTATATTTTCATCTTCTTTTTTATTAAGAGTATTTATTTCTGTGTTTCTATTTTCTAAGTTTTCTTCATTAATTACTTCTTGTTTTCATTGATTTCTAAATTTTTTGTATTTGTTAAGATTTTTGTATATGTTTCACTATCTTCTGAATCATAATTATCTGTTTCTTCAACATCTATTGTATTTATTTTTAATTTTTCTTTAAATTGATTTATCTCATTTAATAATTTTTGTTCTTTATCCTTTTCTTCTTTTCCTTTCTGTCTTTTTTCATACAAATTTTTTAGCATTTGTAGTTCTTTTTCTAATTCAGCAATCCTACTATTTTTAGTTTCTTCTATTTTTCGTATTTCTTCTGTAGTTTGTTGTTTTATTTTTTCTATTTCCTTTTTTCTATCTATTTCTTCATTTTCTTTTTCTATTCTTACCATAGCTGTCAATTTATCTTCTAATTTTAATTCTTCTTTTTCTAACATTAAATATAAATGTTCACCTATTTTCTTATACCTTCTTCCTAGATTAGAAAATACTATTTTTATTTTTAATCCTTCATGGTTTTCATATATTTTTTCATCTATTATAAATTTTTCTTTGTTTATTTTTTATTTAATTGTTAATAGATCATGTTGGTATG